>NC_085140.1:40072451-40372451 GCF_024139115.2 Armigeres subalbatus | reverse complement strand
CTGTTCGCGTTGCGCACTAGCCGAAACAAGAGAGTTCATGCAAATGCTGTGAAACGGACTCTCACACAACAGCAAACAAACAGTCAGCTGCAGGTTTTTTCGGTGCATGGAATTTGTCTGTAAAAATTGTGAATATTTGTAATAAATATTTTTTGAGGTAGGTAGATTTCCCAACATTGCCTAATGCGTCAAAGAGGAATTTGCTCAAAGTCAATGAATGGATCTGATATGAAGTCCGAAAAGTGATCCGCAGCGAAGAAGAAGAATTGAACAAGTTTAGAAGAATGTGAAATTCAGCCCAAATTAGATTTAAAGCAATTTCTGTTCAGTAGTCATGTTCTTTCGTTTCCTATTTTTTCCCTGAGTTGAGTAACTATGACAAGAGTTTTAATGATTCGCATAAGAAATTTGATCATGGTTTCGCATCACCCAAATTGCAATCAATTTAACCACCATAAAATTTCCCGAAACGCATCCCGAACACTTTTCGCTCATAACTTTTCAGGGTTTTCGAAGCGTCCAACAACGCTCCTAAACTTCGACGGGAAAATGTTGCGCGTGTTAAAATATCCTGAATAAACGAAACAAACAGGGAAGTAGGTACATGCTTTTAAAGATATTGCTTTGGGTGCAAAACCTTTTCCGGAGCTCATTTTCTTAGCGTTTTCCTTTCCTCCAAAATAGTAAAACGGACGGACTGCATCGCGTTAGAAGTGGTCATAAAACTGTAACCGCGCCGCAGTGCAATATCTTCGTAAGCATCCATTTGCTGGGAGCTCTATTATATCGGGCCTCCGACCGAAGATACGATGGATACGGCTACGTACTACTTTTGGTAAATGTATTAGACCGAGTTATAAGTTGATTGGGAAACGACACAAATTTGTAGAAGGATACATGTGGGCGAAATTTGCAAATTGAGTGGGAATTAGGGTAGTATCCAATACTAATCATTTTTAGGCCAAACTTGTTCATGAAAGAGTTGCTAGCCTGAACTTTAACTAGCAATTGACGTGCTTAAAAATCTCCAAATCTAAGATTAGTTGTTGGACATCACTGTTACGTTTGTATCACGGATTCGTGCTAAGAATGTGACCATAACGTAAAATTGAAGCCCAAAAACGGGTAAAACAATATCGTCGATAAACAACAAGACTATTTGACGATTTGCCATCGCAATTTACGCATATGGCACTGCCCTTAAGCACCAGTTTACATAAACTAGAGATATCCGAGTTCGTCTAGCGACACCAGTCGAAAATGTTCTACTTCGAGACGTTCGCTGGGCAAAGAAATCCAACGAACACATAACACACGCGTCTATAAAACGCCCGTAAATCATTGCTCGGGCCGTACATAAAACATGAATTTACGTTTCTTTTATTGAAGTTCAAGATACCGTAATTCGGCAAGCAGTTCTGGACCCTCACATCCTTCCGGTGTTCTTTCGCCGTGCTTGGAGCTTTGGATTTATTGCATCCTGGGTGCTTTCTTTCCGAGCCCGGCTGTACACACATTGCCAGTGTAGTGCGATTGAGGGCGGCTGAATCGGTTGTTTTTCATTCCGGCGTTTGGTTTCCCCGTTCAATGATGAGCAATTGGGATTAGGACGGGTGCCCAACCGTGCCAACGGAAGATGAGAGAAGGGAGTTAATTTAGGACTTACATGGCCGCCATTTATCGGTATTAGTTCATGACTCTCCGTAGGCTGTGGCCCCATTTCGATTCATACTGGCGGCATTGAAAGGACCAAAATTTATTCGTCCTTTGGCGAGATGGAGATGTCATTTAAAAAGCGATAATACTCAATCTTTATGCTGTTGGTGATTGTTCTCTATTTCGAAATCAGAAAATGTTGTTGGACGTTTTTCGGTATTTCGTCGACCAGCTGTTGGTTCTCTATCTCTGTCTTGGGAGGGAAATGACGAACTTTTACGAGATTAAAGAGAGCACTTCTAATGAGGGGCGAAAACAACAATAGCCCGAAGATAAAAAGCCATAAATTCAACACTATTGGGAAAGGTCGAAATGAAAATGATGCTTTGTGGTGCTGATTTATGTTGACTGCAGTGATTTGTACCAATAGCGGGGTTTTACGAGTATACTCGCATACTGATGTACCAGCAACTTTGCGAATTCTTGGCAGAGTGGAACTGGGTTACGATGACATTTAATGTTGTTTATGACCTGCGTTTGATGTTTACAGAAAAATATGTGCTGCAATGCAACCCATAAATATAATATAAATCCGTTATTGTCACATCATATTTTATATAATACCTTTTTTGCAGTACTAGGCTTAGCACAAATAAGAACAAATTTGAACTTTATCAAGAAGGTCATGAAAAAAAATATTAAAAAACGGATTTTCAAAATTTACTATGTGTATCAAGATTAAACATCTTTTCCAAAAAAGTAAAAATCTGATTCCCTCACTAGTCATCAATCAAGAAAAAGAGAAACGATGATACCCTGCAGTATCACACACCGCAGTTGATCGGACGCTCGGTGGCAAGCGAGCCTCTATTGTCGTTGCAGAAGCAAACCCGCCTCAATACGACAAATAGAAGCACATGTTTGTGATTCAATCGCAACCGACTGTTGTTTAATTCTGATACACATAGTTGGGTAGAGAGAAGAGGTGTAAAATGTTGCCAAAGCAGATTCGATGGATACGAAGAATTGACTGATATCTCATCGTTATTAGCTGGTTATGGAACAACTTCTCGCAAGGGCAGCTGTTGAATAATTGGTAAAACGTCCGTGTACTTTATGGGATAGTATGGGTTCAAGTCTCACCGGCAGCCGAATCTTTTCTCGCAATCTATATACATAAAAATGAATTTCTGTGTGTCTGAACCTCATAGACTCCGAAACTACTGAACCGATCGGCGTGAAAATTTGTAAGCAGAGGTTTTTGGGGCCGGGGAAGGTTCTTAAGATGGTTCGAGACTCCTCCCCCTTTGGATAAAGGGGCTCCCATACAAATGAGTACATCAATTTCTCCATAACATAATTTTAGGCGAAACGAAGTTCGTCGGGTCTGCTAGTATCTCATAAAAACACCTCAAAATGGCAAACTTAGCTATGTGTTTCAAAATGAAACATCTTTTCCAAAAAAAATGTAAAAATCTGACTTTCCTCATAAGTCATGAGTCAAGGAAAAGATGAGAATATAGCAACAATTTTTTTCAAACTGATCGGCTGAGACCTATACAGATCCATCTCGCCGGGCAACAAAATTTACTAGAAAATTAAGAAGTTTTTCCTTGATTGTTGTCAAAACTAGAGCAAGATGCATGCATGCATGCATTTTGAGTTGAACAAAGTCTACTTTGGGTAAACTAAACTCAGCATTTGGTAAATTGTTTGCATTTGATTATCACCTAGTGCTTGAAAAGCCATACTGCTCAATATAGGGTTATTGGCCTAAAGTACGGTTTTGAGCGTAAACAATCCACTTTTGGGTTGTTTTCAGTATAGACCGCTTTCCTCGCGAGGGACAACCACCGACGCCATGAAACGAACCTACCCTAGCAACACACATGTTGTAGAGAAGTTACAGTAACTCATATACAACCAAATTTGGTCATATTTAAGTTGCTGCAACCAAATCAGCGTGAGTTGTGCTACTCGGGTACATATCGTACCCACGAAAACGTAGGCAGGGCCGAGAGTGCGTGACCAGACATTTTCCGTCGTAGAAAATAACAACAGCGTCCACTGGGATTGAACCCAGATCCACAAGTGAAAGAAATGCGGCACGCTCACCACTCAACCACAGGTGCTGTCATTTTACGAATATATTCCAAATACAAAGAAATTGTCTGATTGTCTGTCAAAAAGTGTTTGTTATCGCAATGAATAATAAAATAACTCACACGAAAATCTGATAAGCAATGAAATTTGTGCGAGTAAACATGAAACAAAAGAAAATCGATGCTATTATGAGTATACGCCAAATGAAAGCCAAATGATGATTGGCGGCACGGCGACTTGAGTCGGTGTAAATTTTTTCATTCCTTTAAAAAATCTTCCGGGAATTTCTCTGAAAGATGCTTCAGAGAAATTTCAAAAATGACTTTAGGAATTCCTCCAGAAGTGGCTTCAAGGATTCCTCCAGAATTATCTTAGAAATTCCTTTTGAAAGTTCCTTCAAGAATTACGCCAAAAGATCTTCCGATTAATTACTTCTTAATTACTTCGGAATTCAGATATACTCCCGGAATTGGGAGTTACTCTACAAATTTCTCCGAATATTCACTGAAATTTCTTCCAGAATTCCCCTGGATCTTTTATAAGAAGGGGGGAACACGTTTAGCTTTCTTGATCGCTGACAAGCTTTTTTTGCCTTTCTAGTATACTAAGTATACGTAAAGGCTATAATTTCACTCCAAAAACAAACTTTTGATAGAAGGCTCGGAGACCCATAGTGTTATATACCAATCGACTCAGCTCGACAAATTGAGGTGATGTCTGTCTGTGTGTATGTATGTATGTGTGTGTGTATGTGTGTATGTGTACAAATTTTGTAGACACATTTTTTGGAACTTAGCATTACCCGATTTACTCGCAACAAGTTGCATTCGACGGGGACATTGCATTTCGGAATTATGGAAAAATCATTATTTTTTCCCAAGTGTCCTCCCTTGGAAAAAAAATTTCAAAATCGAAAAAAAAATTTTTTTTCAGGGATGGTGGGAATGCATAGTAATTAATGCAAAAACATGCAAAATGATAGAAAATATGCGATCTATCCCCCTAAAGTGCTTTTTTGACCTTTCCTATGTGATTTTACGATGCACGAGAAAGGCATTATCGCCGCTAGGTGGATTAATCTGGATTTTTTTTGAAGCTGTTGATTTCATTAAAAACGGTGAAGAGTCGTTTGGCCGAATGTCATTAGGTCGACGGCCACTAGGCCGAAATTACCATTAAAATACCATTTGGTCGAACAGGTCATTTGGCCGAAAAAGTCATTTTGTTATTTGGCTGAAAAATACGTTTAGCAGAAATGACTATTTGGCCGAAAACACCGTTTGGCCTTACTGCGCTAATCTGAAAAAGTGACGTATGCGCCCAATTACGACATACGTGTTTTCCATTTTTCTGTTATTTTTGTAAAATGGCGTATACGTCCCTTTTTCAGATTACGGCAGCTTAACACTCCTCCGGCCGTGATAGGTTTTACTTTCATGAACGACCATGTCTCGAAAGACACTATTTTCAAATCGCTATATCTCAGTCGTCAGTGAGCCGATGTGAACAGTTTAGGGACTCACAAATTTTCCCGTCCATCAAGATTTGTCTGAGATGTTGAGACCTCCGATCGGACCAAAAATGACCTCTGTGGACCTCCAAACGTCGGAGCAAGTCGTGATTTTCATACAAATTGCATGGTTGGTGCTCACCAGCTTGATGTTCATGCTAATATTAGTAAGATATTTCGAAATCCGTGAGATTTATAAAGTTGCCGTCTTCTACAATTTTGTTCAGGTGGCCAAAACCATACTGTCGCTGATTATATTATTTCGGAACTCGTCCGCTTGGCGGCGCTAGTGTATATGAGAAAGATCGCTGGGTCAAATATTTCGAAATCTGTAAGATTTAGAAAGCTGCCGTCTTCTACAATCTTGTTCAGAAGTATAAAACCATACTGTCGCAGATCATATTATTTCGGAACCCGTCCGCTAGGCGGCGCTAGTGTGTGTGGGAATACTCGTTGGGTCAAATATTTCGGAATACGAAAGAATTAGAAAGCTGACGTCTTCTACAATTTTTTTCAGAAGTGTAAAACCATACTGTCGCAGATCATATTATTTTGGAACCCGTCCGCTAGGCGGCGCTAGTGTATATGGGAATACTCGTTGGGTCAAATATTTCGGAATACGAAAGATTTAGAAAGCTGTCGTCTTCTACAATTTTGTTCAGGAGGCCAAAACCATACTGTCGCAGATCATATTATTTCGGAACTCGTCCGCTTGGCGGCGCTAGTGTATATGAGAAAGATCGCTGGGTCAAATATTTCGGAATCCGTAAGACTTAGAAAGCTGTCGTCTTTTACAATTTTGTTCAGGAGGCCAAAACCATACTGTCGCTGATTATATTATTTCGGAGCTCGTCCGCTTGGCGGCGCTAGTGTATATGAGAAAGAACCCTGGGTCAAATATTTCGAAATCTGTAAGATTTAGAAAGCTACCATATTCTACAATCTTGTTCAGAAGTGTAAAACCATACTGTCGCAGATCATATTATTTCGGAGCCCGTCCGCTAGGCGGCGCTAGTGTATATGGGAATACTCGATGGGTCAAATATTTCGGAATACGAAAGAATTAGAAAGCTAACCTCTTCTACAATTTTGTTCAGGAGTGTAAAACCATACTGTCAAAGATAATATAATTTCGGAACTCTTCCGCTTAGCGGAACTAGTGTATATGGGAATGCCCGTTGGGTCAAATATTTCGGAATCTGTAGGATTTGGAAAGCTGCCATCTTCTACAATCTTGTTCAGGAGTGCAGAACCATACTGTCGCAGATCATATTATTTCGGAACTCGTCCGCTTGGCGGCGCTAGTGTAAATGGGAATACTCGTTGGGTCAAATATTTTGAAATCCGATAGATGTAGAAAGCTGGCGTCTTCTACAATTTTGTTCAGGAGGCTAAAACCACAGACAAACAGACGTAACAGCTTGAACATTTTTCTAAAAATCGATCGCTCAATTCCTCTACCACCACCTTGCGAGCATGTTACACGAAACAATGTTTCGTATGACATTTTCACCAGAAGGCGCTGGGATACACAGAACAAAGGGATCCGATCGATTCCAGTTTGAGACAGCAGCACGTACGAACGTGTTTTTTGCTCACGCATTTTTCCAAGTGTTTTTTCTCGTTCGTTCGCTGTTTACGTTTTCGCTTCGTCGCGTTGGCGTTATTTTCTCCCGGACCCGTCATGGGAGACTCGGTGGCCGATTCGGTCGCTGGAAAAGTGCCTAAGCGCACTGCTCTTGGAGGCGCGGGTAAGCCCTCCAAGCAGCTTTTGCAGAGCAACATGTTCTCACCGTTGCCGCTTGATGACGCCGACAATCCGTCAAAAAAGAGGAAGAAGCAGCAATCGCAGCTGCCGCAGGTGCAACCGGAGCGGAAGGAGAAGTGCCCGCCCGTGTTTGTGAAGGGCGATCCGCCGGATTTATGCCCAAAAATTCGCCAGCTGATCGCTTAGGGGCTGAAAAGTACTTTTCGGCTCTGCAGCGAGGGCGTGAAAGTGATGCCGGCAAACAAGGACAATCATCAATCCGTCGTGGTCGTGGAGTTCCTCGAGGCCCACAGGTATGAGTACTACACTCATGACCACACCGGCACGAAGCCGCTCAAGGCTTTGCTGCGAGGACTCCACGGAAGGAGAGTCCATGAAGGAGAAAGAGCTCCAAGCAGAGCTTGAAAGTTGCGGACTGAAGCCAGTAGCCGTGCACAAGATCGCTCGTCACGACAAGGCGAGGAGATATCGCTACCAGCTTTACCTAATCCAGGACCTGAAGCTGGTTGGCGTTATAAATTACACCGTCGTTGGCTGGGAGCGATATCGGACAGTGCACCGCGATGTCACGCAATGTACCAACTGCTTCAATTTCGGGCACGGCACCAGGAACTGCCGCATGAAGCCATGAAGCCGCATGAAGCATGAAGCTGCAACAAGTGTGACGAACCCCATCCGACTGACGAGTGCCACAAAATGGAGGTGGCCGATCCCAAGTGCGCCAACTGTGGCGATAAACATCGGGCCACCACAAAGGGCTGCCCAAAGCGAGCCAAGTTCCTGGAAATCCGGAAGAAGGCTTCCACCAGGACCATTCCGAAGAAGAACCGTGTTCCTGTAATCAACGAGGTGAACTTTCCAGCCATCCCAGCTCGCCGTCGTGCGTTTCCAATACTCCCACCGCTTCAACCGCACAAGCGACTGGCAGCGACAGCTGCATCGGTCCAAGCTCAAGCATCGCTACACGGAGCTAGTGTATATGGGAATACTCATTGGATTTGATATTTTGGGATCCGTGAGACTTAGAAAGTTGAAATTTGCTCAATTTGTTCAGGAGGTCAAAACTGGACAAGACCTGTAGCTGCCGAGCCACACCAGGAGGAACTTCCGGAGGAATTCCTGGAGTAACTTCCGGGGGAATTCCTGGAGGAACTTCCGGAGGAATTCCTGGAGTAACTTCCGGAGGAATTCCTGGAGGAACTTCCGGAGGAATTCCTGGAGGAACTTCCGGAGGAATTCCTGGAGGAACTTCCGGAGGAATTCCTGGAGGAACTTCCGGAGGAATTCCTGGAGGAACTTCCGGAGGAATTCCTGGAGGAGCTTTCGGAGGAATTCCTGGAGGAGCTTTCGGAGGAATTCCTGGAGGAGCTTTCGGAGGAATTCCTGGAGGAACTTCCGGAGGAATTCCTGGAGGAACTTCCGGAGGAATTCCTGGAGGAACTTCCAAAGGAATTCCTGGAGGAACTTCCAAAGGAATTCCTGGAGGAACTTCCAAAGGAATTCCTGGAGGAACTTCCGGAGGAATTCCTGGAGTAACTTCCGGGGGAATTCCTGGAGGAACTTCCGTAGGAATTCCTGGAGTAACTTCCGGAGGAATTCCTGGAGGAACTTCCGGAGGAATTCCTGGAGGAACTTCCGGAGGAATTTCTGAAGGAACTTCCGGAGGAATTCCTGGAGGAACTTCCGGAGGAATTCCTGGAGGAACTTCCGGAGGAATTCCTGGAGGAACTTCCGGAGGAATTCCTGGAGGAACTTCCGGAGGAATTCCTGGAGGAACTTCCGGAGGAATTCCTGGAGGAACTTCCGGAGGAATTCCTGGAGGAACTTCTGGAAGAATTCCTGGAGGAACTTCCGGAGGAATTCCTGGAGGAACTTCCGAAGGAATTCCTGGAGGAACTTCCGAAGGAATTCCTGGAGGAACTTCCGAAGGAATTCCTAGAGGAACTTCCGAAGGAATTCCTAGAGGAACTTCCGGAGGAATTCCTGGAGGAACTTCCGGAGGAATTCCTGGAGGAACTTCCGGAGGAATTCCTGGAGGAACTTCCGGAAGAATTCCTGGAGGAACTTCCAGAGGAATTCCTGGAGGAACTTCCGGAGGAATTCCTGGAGGAACTTCCGGAGGAATTCCTGGAGGAACTTCCGGAGGAATTCCTGGAGGAACTTCCGGAGGAATTCCTGGAGGAACTTCCGGAGGAATTCCTGGAGGAACTTCCGGAGGAATTCCTGGAGGAACTACCGGCGGAATTCCTGGAGGAACTTCGTGAGGAATTCCTGGAGGATCTTTCGGAGGAACTCCAGGAGGAGCTTTCGGACGAATTCCTGGAGAAACTTGCGGAGGAATTCCTGGAGGAACTTCCGGAGGAATTCCTGGAGGAACTTCCGGAGGAATTCCTGGAGGAACTTCCGGAGGAATTCCTGGAGGAACTTCCGGAGGAATTCCTGGAGGAACTTCCGGAGGAATTCCTGGAGGAACTTCCGGAGGAATTCCTGGAGGAACTTCTGGAGGAACTCCTGGAGGAACTTCTGGAGGAACTCCTGGAGGAACTTCCGGAGGAATTCCTGGAGGAACTTCCGGAGGAATTCCTGGAGGAACTTCCGGAGGAATTCCTGGAGGAACTTCCGGAGGAATTCCTGGAGGAACTTCCGGAGGAATTCCTGGAGGAACTTCCGGAGGAATTCCTGGAGGAACTTCCGGAGGAATTCCTGGAGGAACTTCCGGAGGAATTCCTGGAGGAACTTCCGGAGGAATTCCTGGAGGAACTTCCGGAGGAATTCCTGGAGGAACTTCCGGAGGAATTCCTGGAGGAACTTCCGGAGGAATTCCTGGAGGAACTTCCGGAGGAATTCCTGGAGGAACTTCCGGAGGAATTCCTGGAGGAACTTCCGGAGGAATTCCTGGAGGAACTTCCGGAGGAATTCCTGGAGGAACTTCCGGAGGAATTCCTGGAGGAACTTCCGGAGGAATTCCTGGAGGAACTTCCGGAGGAATTCCTGGAGGAACTTCCGGAGGAATTCCTGGAGGAACTTCCGGAGGAATTCCTGGAGGAACTTCCGGAGGAATTCCTGGAGGAACTTCCGGAGGAATTCCTGGAGGAACTTCCGGAGGAATTCCTGGAGGAACTTCGGAGGAATTCCTGGAGGAACTTCCGGAGGAATTCCTGAAGGAACTTCCGGAGGAATTCCTGAAGGAACTTCGGAGGAATTCCTGGAGGAACTTCCGGAGGAATTCCTGGAGGAACTTCCGGAGGAATTCCTGGAGGAACTTCCGGAGGAATTCCTGGAGGAACTTCGGAGGAATTCCTGGAGGAACTTCCGGAGGAATTCCTGGAGGAACTTCCGGAGGAATTCCTGGAGGAACTTCCGGAGGAATTCCTGGAGGAACTTCCGGAGGAATTCCTGGAGGAACTTCCGGAGGAATTCCTGGAGGAACTTCCGGAGGAATTCCTGGAGGAACTTCCGGAGGAATTCCTGGAGGAACTTCCGGAGGAATTCCTGGAGGAACTTCCGGAGGAATTCCTGGAGGAACTTCCGGAGGAATTCCTGGAGGAACTTCCGGAGGAATTCCTGGAGGAACTTCCGGAGGAATTCCTGGAGGAACTTCCGGAGGAATTCCTGGAGGAACTTCCGGAGGATTTCTTGGAGGAACTTCCGGAGGAATTCCTGGAGGAACTTCCGGAGGAATTCCTGGAGGAACTTCCGGAGGAATTCCTGGAGGAACTTCCGGAGGAATTCCTGGAGGAACTTCCGGAGGAATTCCTGGAGGAACTTCCGGAGGAATTCCTGGAGGAACTTCCGGAGGAATTCCTGGAGGAACTTCCGGAGGAACTCCTGGAGGAACTTCTGGAGGAATTCCTGGAGGTACTTCCGGAGGAACTTCCGGAGGAACTCCTGGAGGAACTTCCGGAGGAACTCCTGGAGGAACTTCCGGAGGAACTCCTGGAAGAACTTCCGGAGGAACTCCTGGAGGAACTTCCGGAAGAATTCCTTGAGGAACTTCCGGAGGAATTCCTGGAGGAACTTCCGGAGGAATTCCTGGAGGAACTTCCGGAGGAATTCCTGGAGGAACTTCCGGAGGAATTCCTGGAGGAACTTCCGGAGGAATTCCTAGAGGAACTTCCGGAGGAATTCCTAGAGGAACTTCCGGAGGAATTCCTAGAGGAACTTCCGGAGGAATTCCTAGAGGAACTTCCGGAGGAATTCCTAGAGGATTTTCTGGAGGAATTCCTAGAGGAACTTCCGGAGGAATTCCTAGAGGAACTTCCGGAGGAATTCCTAGAGGAACTTCCGGAGGAATTCCTAGAGGAACTTCCGGAGGAATTCCTAGAGGAACTTCCGGAGGAATTCCTAGAGGAACTTCCGGAGGAATTCCTAGAGGAACTTCCGGAGGAATTCCTAGAGGAACTTCCGGAGGAATTCCTAGAGGAACTTCCGGAGGAATTCCTAGAGGAACTTCCGGAGGAATTCCTAGAGGAAGGAATTCCTAGAGGAACTTCCGGAGGAATTCCTAGAGGAACTTCCGGAGGAATTCCTAGAGGAACTTCCGGAGGAATTCCTGGAGGAACTTCCGGAGGAATTCCTAGAGGAACTTCCGGAGGAATTCCTAGAGGAACTTCCGGAGGAATTCCTAGAGGAACTTCCGGAGGAATTGCTAGAGGAACTTCCGGAGGAATTCCTAGAGGAACTTCCGGAGGAATTCCTAGAGGAACTTCCGGAGGAATTCCTAGAGGAACTTCCGGAGGAATTCCTAGAGGAACTTCCGGAAGAATTTCTGAAGGAACTTCTGGAGGAATTCCTGGAGGAACTTTTGGAGGAATCCCTGGAGGGACTTCCGGAGGAATTCCTGGAGGGACTTCCGGAGGAATTCCTGGAGGGACTTCCGGAGGAATTCCTGGAGGAACTTCTGGAGGAGTTTCTGGAGGAATTTGCGGAGCAATTCCTGGAGGAACTTCCGGAGGAATTCCTGGAGGAACTTCCGGAGGAATTCCTGGAGGAACTTCCGGAGGAATTTCTGGAGGAACTTCCGGAGGAATTTCTGAAGGAACTTCTGGAGGAATTCCTGAAGGAACTTTTGGAGGAATTCCTAGAGGTACTTCCGAAGGAATTCCTAGAGGTACTTCCGGGGGAATTCCTGGTGTGAATTTTTTTTGACAGTTTGCTATAACATTTAGAAAATTCAAATATCTCTCTATTAGTTAAACTTACTCAGTTATGACTATAAAATCGTTCAGATGGAGTAAAACCAAAGAGCAGAATTTTTTTCCCTGAGCGTAGGACAACCTGTGCGACAGTATGGTGTTGGCCTCCTGAACAAAATTGTAAAAGACGACAGCTTTTTGAATCTTGCGAATTCCAAAATATTTGACCCAACGAGTATTCTCATATACACTAGCGCCGCCAAGCGGACGAGTTCCGAAATAATATAATCAGCGACAGTATGGTTGTGGCCTCCTGAACAAAATTGTAGAAGACGACAGCTTTCTAAATCTTACGGATTCCGAAATATTTGACTCAACGGGCATTCCCATATACACTAGCGCCGCCAAGCGGACGAGTTACGAGACAATATGATCCTCGACAGTATGGTTTTACACTCCTGAACAAGATTGTAGAAGACGACAGCTTTCTAAATCTTACAGATTTCGAAATATTTCACCCAGCGATCTTTCTCATATACACTAGCGCCGCTAAGGGTCGAGTTCCAAAATAATATGATCTGCAACAGTATGCTTTTGGCCTCCTGAATAAAATTGTAAAAGACGACAGCTTTCTAAATCTTACGGATTCCGAAATATTTGACCCAGCGATCTTTCTCATATAAACTAGCGCCGCCAAGCGGACGAGTTCCGAAATAATATGATCTGCGACAGTATGGTTGTGGCCTCCTGAACAAAATTGTAGAAGAAGGAAGCTTTCTAGATTTTATGGATTCCAAAATATTTGACTCAAAGGGCATTCATATATACACTAGCGCCGCCAAGCGGACGAGTTCCGAAATAATATGATCTTCAACAGTATGGTTTTGGCCACCTGAACAAAATTGTAAAAGACGACAGGTTTTTAAGTCTTACGGATTCCGAAATATTTGACCCAGCGATCTTTCTCATATACACTAGCGCCGCCAAGCGGACGAGTTCAGAAATAATATGATCTGCAACAGTATGGTTTTGGCCTCCTGAACAAAATTGTAGAAGACGACATTCTAATTCTTTCGTATTCCGAAATATTTGACCCAACGAGTATTCCCATATACACTAGCGCCGCCTAGCGGACGGGTTCCGAAATAATATGATCTGCGACAGTATGGTTTTACACTTCTGAACAAGATTGTAGAAGACGGCAGCTTTCTAAATCTTACAGATTTCGAAATATTTGACCCAGCTATCTTTCTCATATACACTAGCGCCGCCAAGCGGACGAGTTCCGAAATAATATAATCAGCGACAGTATTGTGTTGGCCTGCTGAACAAAATTGTAGAAGACGGCAACTTTCTAAATCTCACGGATTTCAAAATATCTAACTGATATTAGCATGAACATCAAGCAGGTGAGCACCAATCACGCAATTTGTATGAAAATCACGACTTGCTCTGACGTTTGGAGGTCCACAGAGGTCATCTTTGGTCCGATCGTAGGTCTCAACATCTCAGACAAATCTTGATGGACGGGAAAATTTGTGAGTCCCTAAATTGTTCAAATCGGTTCATCAACGGCTGAGATATAGCGGTTTGAAAATAGCGTTCCGACTGTTTGGGAGGCACGGTCGGAGGAGTGTTAATGGTCGTTTGGCAAAACGTACCATTTGGAATAGTGAGCAGCGAGAAATCAGAAGTGAGAAATGAGGAGCGAGTGTAAGGCTTCTCACTTCTAATTTCGCACTTTTCACTTTTCATAGTGAGTAGTAAGTAATAAGGAGTGAGAAGTAAGAAGTGAGACGTCTCACTTCTCACTTCAAAATTCTCACTTATCTGTTCTCACTGCGAAAATGAGATGTGAGAAATGAGAAGTGAGATGTGAGCAGTTAAAAATAATAAGTGGGAAGTGAGACGCTTAACTCGCAGTTGCTTCCACATTTTCTACTGACATTTACGCAATTTTATACTTTTCACATTTCCTCCTTCCAAATGATGGTCTTCACCTCGCAGTTACATGCACGATATAGTTAGAAGTTAGATGTGGAAAGTGATAAGTGAGAACTGAGAAGTGAGAAGTTAGAAAAAAGAAATCAGAAGTGAGAAATGAGTAGTGAGAAGTAACAAGTTAGAAGTGTGAAGAAAGAAATTCGAAGTAAGTAGTGAGAAGTGAGAAGTGAGTAGTGGAAAGTGCAAAATGAGAAGTGAGAAGTTAGAAGTGAAAATTCGAATTGCGAAGTGAGTGGTGAGAAACGAAAAGTAAGAAGTGAAAAGTTAGAAGTTAGAAGTAAAAGTGATAAGTAAGAAATGAGAAGTCAGAAGTGAGAGTTGAGATGTGTGAGGTGAGAAGTAAGAAATAAAAAGAGAGAAGTGAGGAATGAAAAGTTGAAGTGTGAAGTGTGAAGTGAAAAGTGAGAAGTAAGAAATGAGAAGTGTGAGAAGTTCTTTTTCTTCATTTTTCAACGGAATATTCTATTAGCATTTCCTCAGTTATTAATTGAAAGCTTTATTTGCTCGCCATTGCATGAGAATGTATTCTGTGTGACAAGTACAATGGGAAAGAGGTGAGCCAGCCAAGGGCTAAAAACCTGTATAATAAAGACAAAAAAAGTACAATGGATACACTATGCCCAGGGAGTCGAGAATGTTTCCCATCCGAAAATATCTTAGATCAGACTGAGCATCGATCTCGCCATCTGTGGATTGGTAATCCTACGTTTTTGCTCGCAAGGCTAACTTGAGAAGTTATAAGTGAGAAATACGAAGTGCAAAGTATGAAAAAGCTCGCAAGGCTAACTTGAGAAGTTATAAGTGAGAAATACGAAGTGCAAAGTAGTAGTGAAAAGTGAAAAGTGAAAAATAAGAAGTCAGAAGTGAGATATTAGAAGTTATAAGTGAGAAGGGAGAAGTGAAAAGTGAAAAATGAGAAGTAAGATGTGCGAAATGAATAGTGAGAAGTAAGAAGTGCGGAGTGAGTAGTGGGAAGAGAGAGGCGAGAAGCGAAATTTGCAAAGTGGAAGTAAGAAGTGAGAAGTGAAAAATGGAGAGTGAGAAGTGAGTTGTCAGAAGGGAATAGTAATAAGTAAGAAGTGAGGACCGGGGAAAGAGAAGTAAGAAACGAGATTCTTTCTCTTTCCTACAGTCGACTCTCTACATCTCGATGTTCTATATCTCGCTATCTCTCCCTATGTCGATGGTTTCCTCAGTCCCTTCAATCTACATACATTTTGGCTTTCAACATCTCCCTATCTCGATGTGTTCTGGTCATATCCTGGTCCATATCCAATCCTGAACTAAGATTCACTTTCCTTATGTCGATATGTTCAAATTTTTAGGCTACTAGACCATCTTTGGATAATAACAAACACATCAACAACAGGAAACGACATTTGTTTTGTTGTGGTTTTTCATAGTAACGAGCTTTTTTGGATCTAGTACCCATTTCAATTTTCCTCCTATTTCTCGATCTCTCCCTATCTCGATGGTCTCTTCGATATCGAGATGTGGAGAGGCGACTGTATTTCCTTTTTCTTCTTCCTTCTTCTGTCATCCTTTTTTTCTGTCTTATATCTCCCTATTCACCTCTCACTATTCAACATTTCGCTTCTCAGTAATTGCTTGTTTATCTCACTACTCATTCACTTGTCATTTCTCACATGTTACTGCACACATCTCACTACTCAAAACTCATTTCCGTTTTTCAGTACTCACTTCTTACTACTCTGTACTTATTTCGAACATATCATTTCTCACTTCTCAGTTCTCGCTGTTCACTTCGAGCATCTCACTTGATAAGGAAACAAATTTTAACTATTCGGCCAGATATGTGAACCGTTTGCTTGAGAAACTGCATACCGTCGTCGGGGTGACAATGGGTCAAATGGGGGTGAGAATGGGTCACTGTTTCAACTACTTAGAATGCTTGTAGAATGGATTGAATGTATCTGAGGGCAAGAAGACTAAAATAAAAGAGACCTTTTTTAACCGATTTTGCTCTACGACCTCCAGGCTTCCGATGAAAGCGATGACCATTCTCACCCCCCAGACCCATTGTCACCCCCGATGGCGGTATGTAACATTTTTAGCCAAAATGACATTTTTATATGTTCTGAATCCACGTAAAAAATACGAATTCTGGCAAAAAACACAAAACGAAAAAAATTGTTCAGGAATATATGAGGATCTTTTGTTTGTTTGAGAAACTACATTTGTGCACACACTTTGAAGAGCAATTATGGAGTACTGCTTGCAGTTTTTGCACTGGAACGAACGAGAAGGACCAAACGTACTAAACTCGTTGTTCAGTTCCGGCTTCGCTTCGAACCGACAGGGGCTCACTTGGAAGAGAAGGACCAAATGTTCAATTTCGGCTTCGCTTCGAACCGACAGGGGGCTCACCTAATTGGCGAACCGATTTTGTCCTTCGGCTTGATTTTTTCCTACTCAGGAAGGATTTCTACATACTTTTCGAATATCCGGTGTGGAGAGAGAAACTCGTTCAACGCGTGAAATTTTTTGTTTTATTACCGTACTTAACAACGGTTGTTGGGATAATGACAATTTTTCTTTTTTTTTTCGGTTCCAAGGCTTGCTTGATTTCCTTAACACCCGTCTTAGACAGTTGAGTTTTTTGTTGTTTTTCAGAAATTGAGTAAAATAAATATATGCAGTTCCTCAAACAAATTATTCAAATGTGTTCTCTATCTCGATACCTTCCCAACTCGATCATGGTTCTTATTGTAGAGAAACGGGATCAGGAATAGGCCAAGCCAGGATATTCTTTACACAAACACAGAAATAACCGGATTTACAATTTAACGTTTTATTCCACCAGACTGCATTACATGCGTCCTACTAGTTTTGCTCTTCCTCACTGACTAACTCTTGTTCTAGTTACCGCCTACTATTCTCTTCCCCTACAATCCTCCCTTACTTTAATTGAATTAATATTGAATATAGTCCTTATATTTCTTAGGTTCAGATCTCACTCTTTTTGTAGGTCTTTGTTCTTCCAGTTGTTCGAAATCACTTCGTTTGTCACTTAGTTCCGTATACTGTTCATTACTATCAACTTCTTCAGCGCATTCTTCTGCTTGCTTGTTTCTTGTTCCAAGTTTCTCTTCCACTGAACAACGGTTCTTCAATCCTCTGGTATTAAAATCTGCAGCTGTAGATGATTCGGGTTCACAATTCTGATCATTTGATTTTGTGGCTCTTCGCTCTTCATATTCTTCTATTGTTGTCACATTTGGTAATTGAATCTTCTTCAAATGTGCTACATTTCTCCTGTATTCTTTTCTTGTATCGTATGACCGTACTGTAGTATCCCCTCCAGTTTTACGAATGACTTCAAATTCTTCCGGTGAATAATCAGACTGCAACTTATGGATTTTCTTCATTCTTTTCACCACCACACGATCTCCAACATCAATGCCACTCTCCTTGGCAGATCTTTTCTTGTCAGCATACAAATTCCTCTTTTCCTTTTGTAATTTATCGCGATCACGAATTTCTTCGTCCATTAATTCTATGAGTGGTACGCTAGGTAGTTTGTTACGTATCTTCCTTCCCAACATGAGTTCTGCAGGTGATTTTCCTGTAACACTATGATTCGTTGAATGGTATGTTAGCAAATATTGTCGTAGTTCTAATCTCCAATCCTTTCCTAGCTCTTGTGCAATTCTTAGCCTTTTCAGTATAGATCTGTTTTGTCGTTCGACCTCACCATTCATTGCCGGCCAATACGGAATCGTATTTATGATCTTGATGGCATTGCTTTCACAAAAATCATTAAATTCAACACATTTTGCATTGAACTGTGGTCCGTTATCCGCGCGTAGTGTATCTGGCAGCCCATAACGACTGAACACAGTAGACAATTCCTTGATGGTATCTGCAGCTGTTATCTCTTTCATTTCACAAACTTCCATGTATCGACTGTAATAATCAATAATTACTAACAAGTATTGACCTTCCGGTAATGGCCCTAGGAAATCTACAGCTATGTCTACCCATGGCTGGTCTGGGAGTTCGCGCCGCGTTATTGGTTCTGGAGGATTTGGAGCTGACACCAATGTACATCCTTTGCAAAGCTTAACAAATGTCTCCACGTCATGATCCAATTTAGGCCACCAAACATTGGTCCTCAAATGACTTTTCATCATATTCACCCCTGGGTGTCCTTCATGTGCAATCTGTAGTACTTTTTCTCGAAGAGTTCTGGAAATGACAATTCGATCAACCCTCAGCAATACAGTATCAATGCAGCACAGTTCATTTGCTATGACTCGGTATGCTAATGGCAAATCTAGCTGATTTCCAGTTTCAAGAAGTAGAACGACCTGGGCGATTTCGGAATCCTTTCCACTTTCCTCTTTTATCTCGTTCCACTTCAGGGCATATGTTGTTCCGGCTTGAGCTGCTATTTCGTGGATGACAATTTCTTCTTCTGGATCAAATGCAGCAGATGATACAGTTCCTAATCGAGAAAGACAATCAGCAATATTCTGATTTCCAGGAATATGTACGACATGATAATCGAATGCTTGCAGTCGCAATATCCACTGTTCGATCCTAGCACACGGCTTCGAACGAGGAGTGAATAAGAACTCTAACGCTTTACAATCGGTCATAAGAGTGAACTGCTTTCCATACAAATACATTTTGAATCGTTCGACGCTCCACACTAATGCCAATGCTTCTTTTTCGGTTTGGCAGTACCGACGCTCCGTGTCGGTCAATGATTTCGATGCGAAAGAAATAACTCTGCGATCACCTTCTGAGTTTTCTTGCAACAACACAGCTCCCAACCCAGAGGGACTAGCATCAGCTACCACTATCGTTTTGTCTTCTGGATGATAAAATCCTAATGTTTTGCTGAAACGAGCTGCCTTTTGATGGTTTTGAACGCCGATTCATCAACGTTTGTCCAAATGAATCTATTCTCCTTTTTTGTGAGATCCCGAAGAGGCTCAGCGATCGTTGCAAGGTCCGGGATGAACTTATTCAAATAGTTCGCAAGGCCCAAAAAACTTCGTACTTCCGATTCGTTAACAGGCGAACGAAATGAAGAAACAGCATTCACTTTTATATGCGATGGGCTTATACCAGATTCAGAGATGCGATGTCCTAAGAACTCAAGTTTGCAAACCCCAAAAGCACATTTTTCCCAGTTTAACTCAACACCTCTTTCTTTCAGCCTATCAAGCACCTAAGAAAAAAATGAACAATCCAATGTGTTTATTTTAACAATTTCAAAGTTTTATTAAGCTAAAGCACTACCTTTTTAAGATTTATGTCATGGATTTCTTTAGTTTCTCCTTCAATGATGACATCATCGAGATACCAGAATGTTCCTTCGCATCCCGTTAGCATCTCCTCCATGATCCGCTGGAAAATCTCAGGTGCTGTCACCAGGCCAAACGGTAATCGCTTGAACCGAAACAGTCCTCGGTTAGTGATAAACGTTGTAGCATCTCTTGATTCTTCGCTTAACTCGACTTGATGGAATGCTTCGCGTATGTCCAATTTACTCCAGATCTTTCCTTTTCCCAGCCGCGCAAGGTATTCATCGACAACAGGCATCGGAAAGTGTTCCCGAACGACTGCTTGATTCACTCGCCGTAAATCCAAACAAATTCTTGGTTCTCCTGAAGCTTTTCCGACAACTACTAGTGGTGACACCCAGGAAGCTGGTCCTTTCTTGACTTCTATAATATCACGAACCAGCAACTGCTCAAGCTTGCTATTTACTGCTGCTTCTATCGGAATCGGTACTCGGCGTAATGGTTGAAACACAGGCCTGATATTCGGATCCATTTCTATTGTCGCTTCCACACCTCTGATCTTAGAAAATGGCTTGAGCTCTACGTTGACGTTATTCACTCCTACGCCTACCTCTAGCACGCCCAATTTTTTAGCTGTTGAATCCCCGATAATGTCTTTTTGACCACCATTGACAACGAAAAATTCTGCAACCGTCGATCTGCACCCGATAGTATCTTCTGCTTCAAAAGTCCCAGCAACGTCAAGAGGTTTATTGCTGCCGTATCCTTTCAGATTACGAGACGATCCTCTAGCTGACTTCACAATCTTAATCTTTTCTCTTTCAATTCCTTCCATGTTTCAAACCGCATCAAGTTTGCATCTGCACCTGAATCAATTAACACTTTCACCAAAATTCCTCCTATTGTGGCATCCAGAACGTTGCTTTCATTTCCGCCATAAAACGCATAATACACTTTCTCTTCGGTTGAAATATTTTCCTCATCATCCAGTTGGTCGGTATGTCCAGGTAGTTTATCTATTTTATACACTTTCTTTGGATTTCCTTTCTTCGTGATGTTCGCGTTACGTTTTCTGCACACAATTTCAAAATGTCCCAACTGCTGACAACGACGACAAGTACGACCACGAGCTGGACATTCCGGCGAAGTTGAGAAATGTCCCAGCTGTCCACATGAAAAACATTTAGCTATTTTGCTGCTTCTTGCCAGTTGCTGTTGATTGTATCGACGTCCTACTGCACTAAATGGTTGGCTTTTCCGTTCGTCAGGTTTTGCAACCGCCGCAGTGGTCTTCTCACTTCTTCTGATTTCGCAAACGGATGCTTCGCGTATTGCATTGTTGTTCTCCTTTAGTTCTCTCATTTGTTGGTCGGTGTCTTCGATTGCCGCCGCAATTTCTTCAATTTCCTTAAGTGTGCGGTCCCGTTTCAAAATAGCCTTACGTAATTCATCTGATCGACAATTTTCAACGATAACATCAATGAGATAGATTTCCTTGAGTATTTCATTCACTTTGCCTGGATACTTCTCGAAACCGCAGTTCATACATTGTTGGCGAAGCCGAATAAGAAAATGAGAAAATTTTTCGTTTAGCTCTTGTTTCAGCTTACGGAGCTTTCTGCGTTCTATTACATCTTGCCTGCCTGCTTGAAAATATGAATCAAGCAACTCGATAGCCAAGTCATAGACTTTCGGATCAGTCGTAAACTACGAAAAATTCGTTGGAGCTCAACTCCACCAAGATGTAGCAGCTTCGCACGCTTCATCTTCTGTTCTGTTATATTGAACGCTTCGAAGTAGCATTCGAGAGACCATTTCCAGGTTTCCCATTCTCTGGAAATTTTTCCCTTTTCAATGACATCACACCGAAATGGTGGAATTTGACGAGTTTCTTCCATCTGTAACATTTATTTATTTATTTATTTTTAATATAATAATATATAACTATTGTTTCCGTTCAATACACACCGGATGATGGCTGTTGACACACTTTTAAAAATAGTGCAATTCATTAGAACTAGAACTTCGACCACATATTTTGAATTGGGTTGAAGTAAACAGTAAAACTGAAAGACTATACTACTTATATTGCTTATATTTCTCATCCAAAATAAAACGTTTTATTATAATTGGTTTATACTGCAAAGAAGATGTTTCAATATAATGCTGAGTTTTGATAGTGAGCCGATAAAAAAAACATTCATTAAAATTCATTTATTGTGTTTCATTTTCAAATCAATGCTGTATTTCTTTCGAATTCTATTTCAATTTCAACCAAACTCACCTAGAGAATAAATATCAAGAGCAGAAAGCTTATGGCTTTACTTGAAATATTTCAAATGCACCTTGGTTAAGACCACACCACTTTGAACGCTCCTGATTCACGTATTTCACTAGAACGCTGCTGGTTCATTTCGAACATCCTTTGAACGCTCCTGGTTCTTTTCAACAACCTCCACAGAACGCTCCTGGTTCTTTGCAACTTCCTCCACGGAACGCTCCTGGTTCTTTTCAACATCTTTAGCTGAACGCTTCTGGTTCTAGCTCGCAGTACTCTGTACACTCCTTGTCAAGAAACATTCCACTTTGAACGCTCCTGGTTCCTGAAACATGTCGCTCGAACGCTCCTGGTTCGTTTCCACCATGATTTGAACTTTTCTGGTTCAATTACATACGACATACAAAACAATTTCAAAGTATCCTGAACGCTTCTGGTTCAAGTTATTTTCTTTTTTTTTTTTTTTTAACCCACGGCTTTCCACTCTGAAGCGAACGCCTCTAGTTCAAATATGTTTAAGGAATTACCCAACTTTGTATTATCAAATCTCAGTCTCCAATTAAATGGACTTGCATAAATTAAATTGCAAAAATGCAATACTAACATTTTCGTAACATCTATGTCCTACAGATAATTCTTCTCATTCACAACATTAGCATAATAGTAATCATAACGGTTAATACATCTACGATTTTTTTTTTTTCATGCACATTTTTCATTTTTTTTTATTTGTTTGCATACAGTAACGTACGGTCCACTATCACCATTCACTACGCATGAATGATGGCTGCAACAGAGCATACATACCTGCTGTTTGACTGTGTTGTAAGCCAATATTTAGTTTTTATAATTTTCTTAGAGGTAGTCCGACACTTTAACACTATTCAGAGTTCCATAGTTTACGGCTAGTAGGTACCAGAAAGCGTGTTAAAAATTGTTTAAATGGTCACAAACAGATATTATTTTTTTTAGGGAACTATAAATAACAATCACAGAAGAAAATAACAAATTCAGAAACTTCTACCTCGCCTGTGTGCAGTGAGGTTGCT
The DNA here is from genome assembly GCF_024139115.2 of Armigeres subalbatus. Taxonomy (NCBI): domain Eukaryota; kingdom Metazoa; phylum Arthropoda; class Insecta; order Diptera; family Culicidae; genus Armigeres; species Armigeres subalbatus. The sequence continues at coordinate 40,349,672 of NC_085140.1, read as the reverse complement.
ACAGAAACAGTTAACCACCTGTTGCCTCCCTCAGGTGGCCTGCCACAAAGTGATCAACAAGTATAGCATTTTTCATTAGAGTATCGGTTTCTATTCAGTGTTGCTGTTTGTAACTATGGATACCAGAAGTTTTTTTTTCATAAAACGAAAATTAGTAATCCTTTCCAGAAAATTCCCAAATTTTCGGGATTTTCATGAGTTTTACATAAATTAAGCTAATTGAAGGACCTAATTCTTTCTTTTTTTTTTTTACAATCAATTGAACGACATTGCATTGTTACGAGGAAATAATTCGTTCAATTAAAATTATCAGCACATCATCCGGCGGCTCATTAGCTTTGAAATTATTGAGTCTTGATGCCATACAAAGCTAATAAAACAACTCCTACCTGTTAATCCTCGTCGCCAGTTGTAGAGAAACGGGATCAGGAATAGGCCAAGCCAGGATATTCTTTACACAAACACAGAAATAACCGGATTTACAATTTAACGTTTTATTCCACCAGACTGCATTACATGCGTCCTACTAGTTTTGCTCTTCCTCACTGACTTAGGAATGGGCGATACCGATACGATATATCGGGAATCGATATTTTCGCTCCGATTAATCGATATTTTGTATCGATTTTTTCATGTTCGATATTTGACCGTATCGATTTTTTGTAGCTGATATGGGATTTCGATTTTTTTTCTAAGACATTATCCGTAATATAACAAAAGTAAAAATATAACACATTAGACACAATCTGTTAAAAACAGTGAAACTATGATGTGTGATTCGATGACCTAAAATAGAAAATCTAAAGTTCCTATTTTTTTTGCTCGTGCTTTTAAATTTTTGGACGTATCTATATATCGATGTTTCAACGCCGATATTTTTCGGCATCGATATTTCGACAATAAAAACATCGATTCGGCAGTATCGATATTTTCCCGAAAAACGCCCATTCCTACACTGACTAACTCTTGTTCTAGTTACCGCCTACTATTCTCTTCCCCTACACTTATATCACATTGACAGTAGATGGGAGAGATTATCGCGGGGGTGAAAAATTCATTTTCAGTGCAAAACATAAACAAACTCCGTGGCTGCCCCATATAAAAATCCAAGATGGCTGAGTCATGAAATTGACATACTGCAACACCTGTTTGTATTCATTTAGAACTCGATTGTCTCTCCAATATCAAGTAAGGGAGAGTTCACTGTATAATTATTCAGTATGGAATTGGAGAAAAAACGATTTTTTAATTCTATTTAAATTTAAACCAACATATTTTCATGATTATGTCTGTTATTCTGTATTCTGTGAAAGATAAAATTCCTTAACTATTATCAAAAACATGCTTACACCCTAGAATTAAGTTACATGCAGTGTGTCTTTCGGCAGTACAGCAGAACATTCCATGTAGAACTCAAAACACAAATAAATTGCAAAATATCCAAGATGGAAAAGTCGTAGCTACTCAAGTTTAGTTCAAAGAATAATTGTAGTACAAAGTTGCGAAAAGTACAACAATACACATCCACAATACAAAACTTTTGTCGTTACCATTAAAATGTGTCTCCAAAACTTCAAGAAAATCCCAAATATACGTAACAACCCCCAACCGAGTGCTTACCGGCTGCATGTGCTCCCATGTCTAGATAACGCACTCCTCCCAGCCGGCCGTAGCACTATTCCGGGCGTAAATTGGAATTTAATGGTGTTTCAGTTTCGGTTTAAAACATTTCCAACGAACCCTGCATCCGTACACATTTGCAATGCATTTTAATTAAAGTAACATAAAATACATGCTTCTGCTTTGTTGTTTGTTGATGATGCAAAACTTTTCCTTCCTCCCACTGGCCGGAAGCCACCGTAAATTTCTCCCCTTCGCCCCCGTTGCTCACACACACAGAGCATAGGGATTCTGCACATGGCTTCAGGAAGAATTAGCCCTGTTATGTTGCTGCTGTTGCTCCCCGCAAAGAACATGAAGGAGTGCCCCCGGTTTTATCACTTTATAAATGCTGCTGGAAGCCAGGCACTCGTGCAGGAGGAAAACTCCTGAGCAATTTTGTGGCGCTACATGAAATGATAAAATAGTGGGTAGGGTATATCGGGGTAAGAGGGAACCCCTGCATCACCCCTTCAAAATTATTGTTCCTAATGCAATGTTCAATATCTTAGCAGTGATGCAGCCTAACGGATATTTTTCTTTTCTGATCATAGGAATGAGCATCCAGTGCCGGTCTACTCTACTGGAAGACGAAATTTCGCATCACGTGAAGATGCATGCAACATTGGAACCGGCTTAACGAACGACCTCTACGGTGTAGGGAAACAACGTGTGGATTTACTGAAGCTGCTAGAAGCGGCTAAGCCTTTACGTAAACCCGAGTAAAGGACATTTTTCGTTCCACATGGGCGGTCACACCGACGACTGCGACGTAAAGAACACAAAGGACATTCATTATAATAATTTAACTTTCAGAATTATTCAATTAAACATGAGCGTAAATTAATTTAGTTAGTTTCATGGGAGTCGTATTTTGCGGTTATCTCCGAAAGGTATATAAATTAACATAGTTGCTTACGGCTTTGAACAAATTTGATATCGATCTCAAAAAAATCAAATCTGAAACATGTTTTCTGCTGTCAATTTCGATCGCTTCATCATTGTACCGACAGGAAGAACATCAGCGCATCACTAAATCACGCAACGGACGCGGCAAAGCCATGCATATTTTCAGCGCCATCTATCGCATCGAATTAAAATTTCATCCAAATCTTGTCACGATATTTTTACTTCTATTTTTGTTGGCTACCGCAGTTCAATCGAAATAACGCGCCTCGCATAGAGATAGCAGCGCTTCAACAACATGAAAAACACCCGCCGAACAGAAAGTTTAATGCAATGATTGATGGAAACATGTGTTGAGCGGCGGCCGTGGCTGGCCATTTCGACCGAATCGGAAGCACTCCGAGCACACATGAGTGTTCCCTGGTGGGAGCTGCTGTTGAGCACCTGAGGGAAATTTTGAATGGCCGTGACAGAAACGGCTGACTGCTTTTTTTATGCGTTAGGGTAAAATGTGAATAGTGCATGGATAGGTGCAGCTTTAGACAGAAACTAGACACACGTGATCCCCGGAGACACTGTTTTATTTTTTTCAAAAACTAATCACTAAAATTTGAATAACATGATGTTAGTTACTTTATGTTCATATAGACATTAATTTAGCCACTAGAGTTTCATGATCGGTAATTTTTAAATCACAAATCGTTGTAGTCCTAAACGAAATCGAATTTAGAATATGCATGATCAATTGAAGTTCTCCTGTGCTGAGAAATACGTGTATAATCGAAGACTCTTTTTCGAATCAAATCAGTCTGCCAATCACCTCAAATGACTCGATTTATGGATGTCACACAAATTGAATCGCAAATCGCCAGCAAGCATCTCCAAAAGACCAACAAATTGTTGGTCATTTGAACTAGGAGAGTTTGTAGAAAGACAAGCTAAACAAAACATCGAATTTATTCATTTATTTCTACTAGAACTTGGTTGCAATTCATTCAAGTGCAAGCTGCTCTTTATACGATCAGCTAATCCTTTATACACTTTGCATTCGGGGACTCGCGCCATTGTAAAAAGTACAACAGGTTCGAAAAAAGCACGCTTCTCGTTCACAACACAGGCGGGACTGTGTGAGCGGTCCAGGATGAAGCGAGTCCCGGAAGGTTAATACAAGTAACACATTTCAATAAAATTGACGTGGATGCAGATGTCTTGTGACGTTTCGTACACTTTGAGTACGCGATAGCGTTTCTGTTATAAAGATTTGAATGAAACTTTTGAAGCATTTTCCGCAAATCTTCCGAAATTTGAATTCCACTAATTTCCCATGGAAATATCTAAACTTTACACACCCAATCGGCGACTGTTAGATTTTCTAACAATTCTGTATAAGAACCTACCAAAAATTATATCCAGCTTTTTCCACAGGCCACGCTATAAAATTTGAATCGCCCCTTTTTGACATCTGATGTATCCACTATTATTGCTGTAGTTGGATCAAAGTATGCCTTGTAATACTTGAAAAAATACGTCAAAAAAGAAAAAGTTTTCATAATCGCTCGTGAATTTAGAATTTTAATTTTGCCGCTGCCGATGGCTGAACGTTATTTACTCCACAATTGGGCAACCAAAAAGCTTCAAGGATCATTCTATCAATTTGCACAGAACTGGGCATATGCGAAATTGTTAGATTCTTATACAAAAAATGTAAGCTAACAAACAAGTATTGTAAGAAAAGCTTGCAAAATTGAAAGGTCTCATACAATATTTGTATAAGAATCTAAAAATGTCCAGTTCTTATACAAGTTATTGCACTAATCGGTTTGTGAGTGACCAGCTGTTTGGGATTAGTTTCGGATACCACGAGAGGACAGAGGCACGTCTTATACTTGTGACACATATATGATACCAATATCACTGTACAGCATAAAATCATATGTCTGTCACCCAGAATCACGCTGGTATCACGATAGCACGATGATTTCCGTACCCTGCCCTTCGACCGTTGTATTGTACACGTAAAAAAAAAACCTTATATGTTATGGCAAAAAACCATTCGAAAATACTTATACTCTTCATTATGCCACCTAATGAATGATCCCATATCAAAAAGCTAATAACATTCATAAGTTAATGAAAAGTATAAGTTTCCGAACGTATGTGACTAATGCGATGTATAAGTTTTTTCTTATACATGTCATTAAGCGCCTGCTTTGGCAAAAAAATATTAGAAATATTAATAATAAACAACATTAAATTTTTTTACGTGTACGAAACAGAACATAATTTGTTGTTTGAAATGTCAAATACGCCGTTTGACATATGAAATAAAAACAAACATTTGCAAGCTGACTGAGTAAAAATCGTTTTTCTGCAATTCTGCGGATGATATTTTTCATAACATTGGCAAAATAATTATTCGTAAGCCCATTATTTGCTACAATTATGCTCCGAAGATGTCTTCCTATTGATTTTGCCAGTTTTTGGGTTGTTTCTAGGAAGATCTACCGCCACTTTTGCCTGATATTCGATGGTTTGAGATCTGTATCGTGTGATTTCGAACATTTTGTGCAAGGATCGCATGGGTTTTAATTGGAATGAGGTCTGGGGATTGGAAAGGATGCGGGATCTTTGATTTGCCATTAGTCAGCATCTACTTTTTTAGATGGGAAGAATGTTTTGTACCGTTGTTTTGGAATTCAAAATTGGATTATTACCCAATTGAATGGTGCTGCGGATTTATCCTGCAAAATGTCCAAATGAATTAAACGATCAGTGCCGTTTGCACTGAAATCACCCCAAACCTTAGAATAGAGTGATTAAAGTCCGCAGAAATAATTGCCCTGCGGAATATTTGCAAGAACTCGCATATTTCTGCTAAAATACCTATACGAAGAATTGGAAAGCTATGACGTTTTCATATCGATGAATGAGCTGCTGACGCGAATTCACAATTAATTAAAAAAATACGGGTAAATATTGTGTAGTACTCATAAAAACTATAGTAACATTTTATGATTTCTATACATGATGAAAAATATAGTTTTGGAACGGTAGAATCAGTTTCAAAACAAGCTATCAAATTGATACAACGGTGGAAAGAAAAGATGTATGTCAACTTGACACTGTACGCGTACAGCGTGATACTAAAATCATTGTGCGGCAATCATATGTCTGTCCATAGTCATGTCATATGTCATAGATACCATTAAATTTCCAACTTTTACCAACAAAATATATTTAGTGCCCTTCTGTGGATCCACAGTGAAGAGATAAACACAATTTTAGAACAATGTCTTAAAGATAAAATGACAAATAGTTTGGAAACTCGTGATATATGGGGCATTAGGGCAAAACGAGCTCGATAACTACATACAGAAGTGTTCCACGTCCATGAAACAGCACTCACTGAATTCTTTGCAAAATTCCCTTTCGAATAAGCTCTTGATCTCTTCTGTAAGTTGTTCGTGAAGAAAGTTATCAATTTTTTCCACCTTTGCAATCGAATTTCCCCATTGTGCAGTGCGTGTGACACGACGAGTCCGAAACAAGAGATTGTTGTTGGACGAAAACTTTGTAAAACAGGAGGAAATTGGAAAAGTGCTAAAAGGTAGTGGTAAAAATGTCGGAGGAAGTGCTAAGGAAGAAGATGGGTGGAATTATTGAATCCATAGCGCTCCTGGAGTCATACAAGAAGGACATTGAGAAGGAGAAGCCGTCAGCAGGACACGTCCAAGTGTGGTCGGAAAAGCTGGAGTCGTTAAACGAATTGTTCCATCGTTCCGCAGCTAAGTATTAGACCATACCGAGAGAAGAGGAGGAACCGGTAAGTCCGAAATCTGTGAGATTGAAATTTGATGCACGTCACTATTCTCCGTGCATTTAACATTAATAATTCTTCCTCCCAATCGAATCAACCATCGCGCTGTGTAAAGCTTCCGGAGCTGAATCTTTTCAAGTTCTTCGGTAAGCTTGAAGACTGGTGCGCTTTCCGAGATTTGTTTAATTCGGCTGTAGGTTCCCACACGGACATTGGCTCGGTCGAAAAACTGCAGTTTCTGAAGGGATCCGTTCAGGGTGGAGCTGCACGTCTGCTAGAGCCGATCAAAATATCCGAGCAGGGATATAGGGATGCCTGGAGAATACTACGGCTGAGGTACGAGAATAAGCGGCAGCTGATCAAATGTCATATCAGGAGGCTTTTCGAAGTTTCATCGATGAAGAAGGAATCTGCAGACGAGCTGCTTGGTTTAGTCGACCGGTTCGAGCAACAAACTTTGTGCTCAAGTCTCTTGGCGAGCCAGCAGATAAATGGAGCTTGATTCTCTTATATTTGCTATCCACCCGATTGGACGCTTGCATATTCCGAACATGGGAGAGCAATTGTGCCAACCACTGCCTCTGTCTGCTTACAGGAAGTGTTTCATACAGTGTGATGCACCTCACTTCCTCTATCACTGTCCCAAGTTTCAGAAGCTCGACTTTAAGGGGAGAATCAACGTTGTGAGGCAGCACAATCTGTGCTTGAATTGTTTGCGCTCTACGTCTCACTTGGCACGGGACTATCCAGCGCAAGGTTGTCATCGCTGCCAGCAGAGACACCATACGAGTCTTCACGTCACTAACTCCGATCAGAGAACCACCCTGATGGAAGCTAGAGGGGAATTGAGTGTATCTGTTTTCGCTCCTCCTGCTTCGACTTCCTCCGCAGAATGTTCCCAATCTGGAATGTTGCTGTGTGGTATGTTGCCTATGTGGCTTCCATCGACACCATGACCGTCAGTGTCGTCTTCCTTCCGACTGCGCTAGTCAACATTCGTGACAGCAAGGGCACTGCTTACACTGCTCGTTGTCTGCTGGATAGTGCATCGCAGCATGACTTCATCGCACAGAGGCTGAGCGACCGGTTGAAGCTTCTTCGTCTACGACTCCCGTTCCCATTCGCAGATCATGTGGAATTGGCGGATCCAACGTTTGCGATACCTGGCGACATCGATGTAATTCTGGGTAGCGCACATTTGTTCCGTTTACTACGTTACGGTTCCATCACAATCTGTGACCAGCTGCCGACGCTTCAGCGGACATAATTTGTTTGGGTGGTTTGGGCGGCTGCACACTGTTTAACCATGATCAATCGGATCCACGGACCTGCCATTTCAGTCCGAGTCCTCGCTCGAGGAATTCGTACATCGTTTCTGGACCCTGGAATAACTACACGACACCAAAGGTTGGTCCCCTTCCGAACGGTTCTGCGAAAAGCACTTCGTCGAAAACACCATACGAAATCCGGACGGGCGAATCGTAGTAAGGCTTCCAAATCGGGAAGAAATTCTCTGGCAACTGAACAGCAACCACTACAACGCCACCCGCCGCTTCTACGCTCTGGAAAGATCCCTGTCGAGGGACACGGAGAAGAAGGCTATGTATTTTCGATTTATCCAGTAGTAAGTGTCGTTGGGACATATACGAGCGGTCACAGCCGAAGAACTGGACATCAATCCCCAGTACGTTTTGCCTTATCACGCGGTGATGAAACCGGAGAGCACGATTACGAAGCGGCGCACGGTAGTCGACGCTTCCTGTCGGTTAAGAACCGGACTTTCGCCTAACGACATACTGATCGCCGGACCTACTATCCAAGACGACCTCGTGTGCTTGATTTGACGTTTCTGCATGTACCGTTTCGTTGTGTCTGCCGCGATAGAGAAAATGTTCCAGCAAATTCTGGTGCATCCGAGCGATCAACCACTAGTACAGACAAGGACTCGCCACTAACGACATCCCAGTTTCTCACCGTTACGTACGGTACCAATAGCGTTGCGTTTCTGGCGGCTCGTACATTGCAGAAACTCGCCGATGATGAAGAATCTCGCTTCCCACTGGCCGCACCAGTCGTTCGCAACGATTTCTATATCTGCTCAGCTGATTCGAATCATGAACGCAGGTGGGATGGCCATTCATGTTGACCTCCGTGAAACAGAAACTATTCTCGAACTGGATCGGGAAAGTTTCGTTACTGCTTTGGGGCTCCGTTGGGAGCCATCTACGGCCTTCTCTCCTTCAAGCAACCGAAGTGGCTGCGAACGATTAACGAAACGTGTTATACTTTCGTTTATTAGTAGCCTGTTTGATCCGCTGTGTTTGATCGGTCTGTTCATCGTCAAGTTGAAGATGGACTGGGACATCGAGGTACCAGCTGGATTCGCACGGGCTTGGTCAGAACTTACACCGCATACACCGCCTCAGTCAGGGCTGGATTTGGGGGGGGGGGTGTGGTGGGTGAGCCGTGACCCTGGGCTCCCACAAATATTATGTACCAAAACCAACATTTTGAGTACATGATGGGGCCCCCACAAGCTGTCGGCCTTGGGGCCCCCTTCATGCTAAATCCGGCCCTGGCCTCAGCCAACTGAAGATTCCTCGACAAGTCGTTGAAACGAATGCCCAACTGGAGATTCACGGGTTTTGTGACGCTTCACTAGACGCCTACGGAGCTTGTCTTTATATCCGATCAGTTTTGACAGGTGATTCCGTCGCAGTACACCTCGTCACCGTAAAATCGAAGGTCGCTCCACTTGGGAGCAAATGTATACCAAGGCTTAAGCTGTGTGCTGTGCTCATACTGGCCCATCTGCTCATGAAGTTATCTAACAGCGTCGATATCAACTGCAAGGTTTACCTCTGGTCTGATGCGATGATCGTCTTGAACTGGCTTGCAGCAACGCCGTCGACCTGGGAAGTTTACTTCGCAAACCGTGTATCTGAAATACACAAGCTGACCGCACATGTCTCCTGGCACTATATTGCCACCGGCGACAATCCCGCTGATCTAAAATCTCTCGTGGCACTACGCTCGATGTTCTCCTTGACAATTTACTATGGTGGCATGGCATACCTTGGCTGTCGAAAGATGAAGAAGAATCGTCGTTTGCATCAGTACTCACTTTCGAGATGGAAAGACGCCGGGTTGTCGCACTTCCAGTCGTCGTAGAAGACGCCGACGTCATCGATCGCTACTCCAGTCTCAGTTGCCTCCTTCGCGTTTCTTCGTGGTTTCAAACGTGTTCCACGTTTCGTGGAAATTTTCGGCGAAAGGCAGTGGAAAGTGGACCCTAATGCCGAAACAAATCTACTGTACACTGATGCGATTGGTTCAGAGGATGCAGCAGCACCATTTCGATTCCGAATACCGCCGTCTGGCCAACAACCAACAAGTTGGCCGGTTACATAATGCGCACATTGCGGTAGACGTGCAGCACCCTATTGTCCTGCCTTCGAAACATAGGCTCACCATCCTCATAGCCAGACAGACGCACCTTAAAACTCATCACGGTGGACCTGAACCACTCTTATCCACCCTTCGCAGAAGATTTTGGCCTATGGGGGACCGGAATCTGGCCCGCAAAGTTTACCATAATTGCTTCACCTGCACAAGGATGAGACCATCACCATTGCAACAATTCATGAGGGATGCTGTACGAGTGCATCAAGCGTACCCGTTCCAAAACGTTGGAATCGACTACGCGGGGCCTGTTTACGTTCGAACAGCGAATACCCGACGAACCGTGCTGGTCAAGGGATACATTGCAGTATTTGTCTGCCTCGCTACGAAGGCCGTTCATTTGGAACTGGTCGACAGCCTCACAACGGAAGCATTCATTGCCTGTATACGACCGGTCGTGGCAAGCCCTCTAACGTCAATTGCGATAACGTTCAGACATTCGTCGGTGCCTACCGAGAGCTGGAAGACCCTCGACGTAGATTCGTGTCTTAGCAACACCGAGAAGCAGTAAGCAATACATTCGCTGAAGACAGAGTACACTTCCACTTCATCCCTCCCCGATCTCCCAATTTAGGAGGAATATGGGAAGCCAGCTTCACAAGTGTGCGGCCCAGTTCTACCGAACGAGCTATCCGTCACGAGGTGTGCTGTCTTATCGCGCGTGCTACTCCGTTCGTTGTCCCACGAGGAAAGAGGCAAAGTCATAGCCTGCTATTTACTAGTCGGTGTTGGCAACCAAACCGTTATACAATATTTGCATATCTGTCATCAATGCACTCTAAAAGTCGATTGCCCAATTCCTAATATATCTCACCCTCACAACAAGTTAATTGGAAACGCACACTTCACCGAGTCGGAGTTCATTACTGCGTTGATCCAAGACGAAGCTCAGCTAAACTCGCAGCCAATTACACCGTTGCCGAACAGTTCGGATGACCAACTGGCCCTTACACCGGGACATTTCCTGGCGGGTAGACCACTAAATGCAACACCGGAACCTGATCTATCTGAGGTACCAGAGAATCGGTTAATCAGATGGAGAAGAGTGCAGAAAGTGAGGCGCAATTTTTGGACTCGTTGGCACAACGAGTATTTGGGAGCTGATCCTTATCTTCCTTCAGACGTGGACTGTATTTGGGTGTTTCTTGATTCCTTAATTCCAGGGTATTTCGGTGGGTTACTTCGTCGATTTGTCCACAACGCTACTATTACATTTGGCACAATTTATTCACAAAAGTCCATTACACATTACATTTTACTATTAAATGACTACACCTTATTAGACAGGAACTACATTTATTTCTACTAGCTAAACATATATTTTAGGGCAATTTTCCGTAATATACTTGGGCTCAGACTCCATCTGACCCTATAGGCACCATATCCAACTTAACACTATGGGTGACTTCGTGCTGGGGTTAACTGCAATCGCCTTCGACCTTTGTTGTATTCCTTCAACCGAGCTCGATTGCAACGAGGGGTGCAGCGATTTATTTAATCGTTGATCCATAGACAACGAGTATCTGCAAACGTTGCAGAAACGCTACCGTTGGACAGAAGAACTGGACAACGTTATGGCTGGATCGATCGTTACACTCAAGAACGAAAAGCTACCACCGCAGAAATGGTCACTTGGTCGGATTTTTGCAATAAGACCACGATGGTCTATTTCAGGGCCCTTGGCTCAATTTTTCGTGGCCCGCGGCGTGTAACAAAAAATACTTCATGACCGGCCCGGAAGTTTTTCTATCTGGCTCGAGAAGCTCCTTCTTATTAATAAATACTGTAGGTTATTACTGAGTTATGTTGTTAATGAGACTTTGGCAATACGGATGAAACCTTTTCAGGACGGAGAACTTGTTAGGGAATGCATATCGGCTGTTGACGATATCGTGTGTTCCAGAGAAAAGCCTCTTCCAGTAGTATAAGTTTCTCGTAAAGCACGATGAAGAGTTAAAGTTCTCACAAAATATTTATAAATTACGTTTCGTTTAAAATCCACCTTGTTCTGATTCTACCTGCTCGTAATCGATGAAAAAATAAATAAAACAAAACACATGCAGCTGTCTTCATAAGGGGCATTTTATGATCATCGTCAAATCAAAGTGGAATTAGCAGCTTTGATCCCATTGTAGGAAACGGTATAGACCTGAGGAAAGCTGTTAAGACCTGTATGAAGGAGCATGAACTCTTCTTTGAAAACTTAAGGCCTAACAACTGCTCAGACAATGAAAAAAAAATAACACGGGCATTGCGACACTTGAATATTAAAGCAATTTGTTTTTTTGTTAATCCATTGTTAATCAGCCACAAAAGTTAATTTGTGATATTTCTCTGCAAATTGATTTTATCATTTTCATTTCCAAAAAGATCTTCATATGTGCAAAAACGATCAATATTTGTGATGTAGCGACGCTCGTTATTAAGAAAATCAACTTTACCTAAGCGAGGAAACTCAACCACCACTAGTTCCAAATTATGTTGACGGAAATGGAAGCAAAATAAATAATTTCTCTAATCCTGTAGAAAACAGTTCATGAAAATCTGTAAAATATGCTGGTAAACTTGAATCTTTTCGACAGAAACTTTTAAGCCTATTAGCTAATTTCTTAGAACATAGTTCCACAACACCGTTTACTGATGTGAATAATGTGCTTGAAATGTTTCAAATGGAGAAAATTAACCTACAATGCAAAAACGAGCTCAAATCTAAATTTCAGAAAGACACATCTGACCACCGATTGTGAAATCAATATGCGTCGAGTATTGGAAAGAATCCAACAATTCCATGTCCTGTACGTTAAGAAAAAGAAAATAAGCACACAAAAAAAGATTGTTCAAACGCAATAAGGCCGATACAAATATTTAAAATCTATTTTGTCTCCCCCCCCTCGGATTTTTTTTGCCAAAAAAATAATATTTTGATATTTCAATTCGGATAATTTTGAGGAATTTCCGAACATTCTTTAACAAATCCGAATAGTGTTTTGATTTTTTTCATTTTAATATTTATTTTTTATTACCCCCCTCCCCCTTGACCTTTCGGAGACCAGTAGGACAAAAAGTTAATTAAATATTTGTAACGGCCTTAAATCGCGTTTAGTTTTCCTTTAAAAAAATGCTATTTGCAAAACAAAATGCCATTCTGAATAAAAAAAAAAAGAATAAAAAGAATAAAACAAATCTTTGGCTATTTCTGAGATGTATAAAAAAATATCTACCGACTATTTCCTGGTCCGCCAGCAAATTGTTATTTTGAAAATTGGCCCGTGGCTTGAAAAGGTTGAACAGGCCTGGTTCGAGTAGCAACAGTACGAAAAGCTCCGTCACATCAGATCGTGCAGTATCTAGGCTGTGTTTACTCCCAACGGAAATTGATCCGGTGAGAATTCGCCTTCGCCCGCTCGATCCTGCGTTCAATAATCGATCGGCATCTTCAATGGGAGCCGATCGATGTTCAATAGGATGTTCAATGGGAGCACTTTTTATAGTGAGAAGTGAGAAATGAGGAATGAGAATTGAGACGTCTCTCTTCTCACTCTTCATTTCTCACTTTTCAAATGACCTATTCAGCCAAATGTCCTACTCAGTCAAATGACCTATTCGAGCAAATGTCTTATTTGGTCAAATGTCCTATTCGGCCAAATGTCCTATTCAGCTAAATGACCCTTCCGGCCAAACGACCTTTTCAGCCAAATGACCCTTTCGGCCAAATTACCCTTTCGGCCAAATGACGGTTTCGGCCTAATGGTTTGTTCGACCAAACAAACCCTTCCCTCGTTTAGACAATTGACCTCGCTAACCGCACGGCCACAAAGCCCACTCAATTGTTAGGCCTTTTCCAACTGTTTATAGACAATTCTAAATATCAAACTAATTAATTTTCATTAATGCAGTGCTATCGCAAATATCCTTTCAAAAATACTTTTTGCCATCATATATTATACAGAACAAACGTTTATCTGCCGGCAATCAATGCCTCGCAGGAGGTCCAGTCTCCGAGCGGAAAGGTTCATCGAGTGCGTATTTTCCAACGAACCAAATTTTCACCCCCATTAGAATAAAGCACTCGGGACAGCCTAGCTTGAGAGCAGAGTGCTGCGTAATATTTTTCGGCCCTTTTTTTAATACTTAATTCATGTATTTTGTTTACCTTTCTCCATGGATGGTATGGGTACAGTGATGTTTATGAAAGTGCAACAAATTATATTTCATTTGATTTTTCTACAAACCTAAATAATCATTTTTGTTCTTCATGTCTCTCTCAACTTCTCTCTTCCGTTAGCGAATCTCATTGCTGTTCTTTATGTCTTCAGAATTCAAGATACTTGATTACGTTAACAAATAAAATAAATAAATACTTTATTGATTGCCTACTCGATACTTACGAAATTATAGTTTTCTATGACAACGACGACAGTTTCGTCTACCACTGTTATCACGAGGATGCCTGTGCGTATATGTCTCAGATGATGGAAATATCATTTGATGAGATATTTTTTTCTAGGAGCACGATTCGCTGCATCCTGGCGAACGAGCGAGCTCGCACGAGTGAATCCGGTGCGCTGCAGCAGATGCGTTCGCCGGCTTGATGTTGATTAAATTTTATGAAACATGAACGCTTTAAAGTTTTATCTTGTTATGGCGGTATTATTTGTCCGTCAAATAAATCGACATTCGACACACGCGGGTAGGCTTCTTTCCGTGCTGTGGTGATTTGTGTTCGTTGCACTGGGTGTGGGGCTTTGTGTGCTGTGGGTTTCGTTTCACAAGGGTATGTTTGTTCTCTATGTGCACTACATCTCGCTTTTCTCCATTGGAGTTGAATGTTTGTTGAAAAGCAATTTCAAATATTTACGCAGTGATTTTTTGTGTGAGTGTAAACAGAATGTTCCATCTATGGATGATTTCATCGGAAAATGATTGCATCTACAAGATAATAATAGTTTAAGTGATTGCGGTATGATAAAAGCATTTCAGCAAAACTCAAGCCATTGCAGCAAAACAACATAGCGATAATTATCCTATAAATAAACACTTTTCTCATTGTTATCAAGTGCGGCCGAAATGAACGACTTTACAGTTGGAAAAGAGGGCCGAACAAATAAAGAAGCATTTGGGGCCGCCATAGGCAGTCACAGGCAAAAATGGGAAGTATCAAATATTCTAAATGTTAAACTAAAGTTTTTATAATGGTTATCAAACTGTGACCATAATTGAATTATTTAAATATGGAATTCCATTTTACAATACAAATATGTATAGCATGTTTTACTTGTTTGCTACCTACATTTTTTTTTAAATAAACAAGAAGGTGAGATTGTCATTAATACCTTAGCGTTGAAGTTCTAAAATCAATATTCCCTTCGACACAAGCCTTCATATTTAATTCAATTGAAAGTTCATGAACCCTTCAACCCCTCGAACGGCCCTCGATGGCAGCACTACTCAAACTACATCATCGAGTCGGATTCTTCGGTGGGCGTTGATCCTGGAGCTGATGCCAAGTTTTATTTAGGGCCGACTACAGCGGCACCACACACACAACACATAATGGATAAAGTTTTATCGTACCGCGCCGTACCGTGTTTGGCCAGAGGAAACTTTGGCTTGGGCGGCATGTGCTATACAAAGCGGCACCCGGCCGAATGGATGGATCGGCGCATTCCACCTATATGCTTTGGAGCCACACTGTAGCTGAGCTGTTGGATAACATTTATCGCTCTATCACTCGTCAGCAGTGCTTTCGTTTGCGAGAAATAAGATCTCGCTTGGATGCTAGAAGATAGGCGGATGGATGCAGTGACGGAGCTTCCAAAGCTCCTGATGGAAGTTGAACTGTTCTTCGCGAAGCAATTTGCTTGGAACTTGTATTATTTTAGCTGATAAGTCCAAATTGTGCCTCAATTCGTAATTGTGACGATCATTATCCGCGAATTAAACTTTTGAGCTAATTTAAACGATCGCACTAATTAACGTTCCATATTTTAATTTAGCAAGTCCTCGCACTCTACTCCAATGGTTCTACATTCTAACTGGAACTTGGCTTTGATCTTTTGTTAGCATTTCCACCTTCATTAATTGAAAGATTTTTATGAATAAATAAAAAAATCTGGCAGTAATTTCTATTACATCCAGTATAGTTTTTAGTCGAGTCATTTATAAACCTAAGATAAACGTTTAATTTTGATTAGCAATAATATTAGAAATGCAGTCTATTTCTTAAATGAGAAATTAATAAATGTTATAAAATAAAAAAAATAAAAAAATAGAAAATTCTGGGAAAAGTCTCATTGATTCGACAGGACTTCCGGATAACAAAATAACCAAAATCTAAATAAGGCATTCCTGTAAATTGAAATTCTAATAACTTGTGAAATGAACTACCAAGAATTGTTGAATAATATTTTTTTAGAAATTCGAAGAGCAGGAACTCCCCAGAAGTTCAGTACAAGGAACTCCATAGAAACACGGAGAGAACTTTTCCCATAATTCAAGAGGGAGAAATTCCCCAGAGTTTTTGGTATCGGATTTGTTTAGAATATATGGTCTGGAGCGAACGATTCCCCAGGATCCTCGGAGGAAGAATTCCTTCATATTTCTAAAGGAGTAGTTCCTCTGAATTTATTTGGAAGGGATTATCCAAAATGCGTGCCAGAGAAATTGCTCTGAACTCTTGGAGGAGTATAGGTAGGAGGAGGTAGAAATAGAATAATCCAGAGCTTCGGTGAAATTCTCCAAGAATCCTGAAGGAGGAACGAGGTTCCCTAGAATTATTGTACAAAGAATTCCCCATAACTCCTGAAGGGGTATAGACCTGTGCGCCGCTGCGCCACGCCGCCGCCGCCGGTGGTTTTACTCGCGCCGCCGCCGCCGACGATTTTGGGTCGGCGCGCCGCCGATCATAATTTGGCCACGCCGGTGACTAATCGCAATAAAAAAAATTAATTAACTTAAGTCGAGTCGAGCCAAGCACGAGATTCAGTATCTCGGCCTAATAATTGAGATCGAAATACGTATCTGTGAAGAAATACAGCGTGGTAGAGTTAATTGGAATAGTACTAAACTAGTCTTATGGAAGTCAAAATTCAATTTCAAATCTACCTCAAGCTGTGGTGTCTCTAGGTCAGTGTAGTGACATACATTGTATTGGTTAATTAACAGGTTGGTTGATTAGTTTGAGAGTTTGAATGAGGATTTATCTAGTATAATAATACATAAATTGTTAAACTGATCTTTGGAATGCGTTAAGCCAAGGCCTCATTTAGTCGGGCACCTAAACTTGTAAGTGACTCGCAAAATGGGTTTGTTGTGGAGCCTGAATACATGCCCAAAGCGTCCCCATTCTTGAAGGATCTGCCATTGGTGAAGTTAAGAAATTTAAGTTGCACATTAGTTATTTTGACATTTATTTATTTATTTAGATAAACTTATCTAATCAGTTTCTTTGTTTTAAGATTTGTGCTATTAGGATAGTTGGCTTATAAGGCAAACTGATTTGGCAAAATAATTAAATCCCAACTGTTAATGCTTTACCGATTTTTTTACGACTCACGAGTAAGTAATTCATATTTTGAAATCAATTTCTGAACATAACTGACAAAACCACTTGCTGAGCATCAGCAAAGCAAATATTACAAGCATCAGTTAAAAACGCTACCCAGACGTAACCCAGAACTGGGGTGTTGTCGCCTCGCTGAATAGTATTTAATAAAATTATTTAGTTAAAACGTCAGGTATTTTCAAACATAACGAAAATTTAATTTAATTTTATTGTCTTGAAATTATTTACTGTATTATAAAAGCCTTATTGTGAAATTCCTGGAATTTCGGAGAATATTCGAAGAAGTATCGTATCAAGAAATTTATTTGATAATTCCTTCAGATATTCCTCCGAAAAGTTCCTTTTTAAAAGCCTTAGGAGATTATTTTAGGAATTCTTCCTATTTTTTTGGGTATTCCTTCGGAGATTCCTTACAAAATTTCTCCGAAAATTCCTCAAGAATTTTCATTACGGATTTCTTCAGAAAATCCTTTACGAATTTCTTTCGGAAATTGCTTAAGGAATGCTTTCGGATTTTTTTCCACGAATTCCTACAATCTCCTTCGGAGACTCCTTGAGGAATTCCTTTGGATGTTTCCTTAGCAATTCCTGTGAAAATTCCTTAAGGAATTCCTTAAAACATTCCATTCGTTCTTTTAAGAATTTCTTCGGAATTTTGTTGAGAATTTCTTCGACAGTTTTTCCTTTTGAAATTGTTTCGGCATTTATTTCATGAATCGCAGGAAAAAGTTTTTCTAGATATTCATAAGGAATTAATTCAAATTTTGCCTAAAGAATTTCTTCAGAATTTCTTCCAGCAACTCCTTTAAAAAATTCTTCAGGAATTCTTCCGGTACTTCCTGCAGGAATTTCTTCAAAAATGCCTTCATCTTGCCTAAAGTCTTTGTTTGTTTGTTGTTTATTTTTGGATTTTTTTTTTTCGAAAATTCAATAAGTAACAACGTCGCAAACAATTTCATTTTCAATAAATTTAATAAAAAAAAGTCTGGAGAAATCTCCGAATGAAATCTTGGAGGTTTTACGAATAATCTTTTAAAGAAGTCCCTGGAGGAATATCCGAATGAATTCCGGGCGGTTTTTTTTTTGTTACTTGAGAAATAAAATTCTGGAGGAATTCACAAATAAGTTTTTGGAGGCGTTCTTAAAGAAATTTGTACTGGGCTTAGTGCAGCAATTTCCAAATAAACTTTTGAAGGGATTCCCAAAAGAGAACCTGAATGGATTTTCGAAAATAATTCCTAAAGGAACATCTAAAAGATTTTTCAAAGGTAAAATACTTCCCTAAAGAATTCCTAAAGGAATTTCTAGAGGAATCGATAAAGGCATTTTTGAAGGATTTTATGATGGAATTTCCGAAGGAATTCTCAAAGGAAATTACGGAGAAAATCCTAATAGAATTTCAGAGAAAATGCCTACTGGTTTTTCTGATGTAATTCCTAGGTTTATCCAAGAATTCCTTTGGAATTTTTCTCAGTAATTTATTCGCAATTTCCTCCAGAGATTCCTTTGAAGATTCGTCCAGGGATTCCTCAAAAAGTTCTACAAAAACTCCTCCGTAAACGAATTCCAGAAAGTTCTTCGGAAATTCTTCGGATATTTCTTAAAATTTAGTTCGGGATTACGTCAGAATTTCCTCCACGTATTCCTTTGTTTAAGAAAACCTTAGGAAATTCGTTAAGGTTCGTTCTTTTAGAAATTCCTTTGAAAATTTCTTAGGAAATTGCTTTAGGAATTGCTTCATAAAACCCTTAGGAATTCTTTTGGATATACCTTCCGAAAATCATTCGCAAATTCCTTTTGAAATATCAACGGAAAATATTTTAGAATTCCTCCAAAATTCCTCCAGGAATTCATTTACAGATTCCTTCGGAAATATGTTTAGTCATTGAAAGTTTGCTTAGGAATTTCTTCGGAAATTAATACGGAGGATTATTTTAGGAATTCCTTCGGATTTTTTTTAGAATAAAAAACGTTGGAAATTTTATAGAAATTCCTCTAGGGGTTCCTTAGCAAGTTCTTTGACAACTTTTCCTGAAATTCCCATAGGAATACTTTCAGAACTACCTTAAACAATTCCTTGGGAATTTCTACGGGTAATCCTTTGAAAATTATTTGGTAACTTTAGAAAGAAGTTCTTGGACATTTCCCTCAATAAGTCCGTCACAACATTCTCCCTTTCTTTTGCATTTTTTCGGGAATCACTTCAGAAATTAATTCAAAGAAATTTCTTCGGAAATTGCTTTTGGGAACCATTCGGAAATTCTTCTAAAAATTCCTAGAACATTTTTTTCGAAATTTACTGTAAAGATTCTTTCTGATTTTTCTACGGGAATTTCTTCGGTTCCCTAATGTAAACTATTTTTAAAATCGGTGCTTCCGGGCAAAATTATAAAAAAAAAACCTATACATATAATAAGCAAGGCCTGCGTGCCCAAATCTTTGCTCCTTATTACGAATAAACGAGTCTACATTAAGCAAGGTTTTGTATTTTCTTGGTGTGATTTGTGGGAAATGTGTCGTGGGATCAATAGTGAATCTTACACTAAGTTCTTTCGAAAATTCCTTCAAAAATTTTGCAAGATTGTGTTTATAATCTCTTTTCGCTATTCTCTCGGAGAGTGCTTTCTGAACCCCTTCGAAGATTTTTTCCAGCAATTTCTTCGGAAACTGTTTTAGGAATTCTTTCGGAAACTATTTATACTCTTTCGGAAACTAATTTTCGAATGAAATCCTGAAATAATATTCTACGGCAGCTCAACCTTTTTCATGAGAGGTACCCCTTCAAACTTTTGCATTAATTGAGGTACCCCCTCTTGAAAGTAGGCTTCCAAGCCTCTTGAAAGAATAATTCTGAGCATTTTGAAGGGAGCCTCCAAGCCTACAAAAAGAAGCTTTTTAATCTCTTGAAAGTAGGCCTCCGCAGCTCTTGATAATAGGCTTCTAAGCCTCTTCTAGATACGCTTTCTAGCCGCTTAAAAAGAGGATTCTTTTGCATCTTGAAAGGACGCTTCTGAACCTCTTAAAAGTATGCTTCCAAGCCTCTTGAAAGAAGAATTACGAGCTTCATGAAGGTAGGCTTTCAAGCATCTTAAAAAGAGCCTTCCGAGCTTTTTGAAAGAAGGCTTGTGACCTTCTTGAAAGGAGGCTTCTTTTGCACCTTGAAAGGACGCTTCTGAGCCTCTTGAAAGTATGCTTCCTAGCTTCTTGAAAGAAGAATTCCGAGCATCTTGAAGGGAGGCTTGCGATTCACTTAAAAATAGGCTTTCGAGCCTCTTAAAAAGAGCCTTCTGAGCTTTTTGAAAGAAGGCTTCTAGCCCTCTTAAAAGGAGGCTTCCGAGCCTCTTGAAAGGAGCTTCTGAAAGTATGCTTCCGCACCTCTTGATTAGAGGCTTCTGAGCCCCTTGTAAAGAGGCTTTCGAGCATCTTGAATGGTGGCTTTTGAGCTACTTAAAAGGATCTTGAAAGTAGGCTTCCGGACTGCTTAAAACGAGGCTTCCAGGCATCTTGAAAAGAGGCTTTCGAGCCTTTTGAAAGAAGGTTTTCGAGCTTCTTGAGAGGAGGCTTCCAAGCCTCTTGAAAGAAGGCTTGCGAGCCTCTTCAATGGAGGCTTCCGAGCCTCTTGAAAAGAACCTTCCGAGCCTCTTGAATGAAGGCTTCCAAGTTTTTTGAAAAAGGCTTCCGACCCTCTTGAAAGGATCCTTCAGAGATTTTTGAAAGAAGGCTTCCGAATCTCTTAAAACGAGGCATCCGGGTCTCTTGGAAGAAGACAAAGGCCTCTTGAAAGGAGGCTTCCGAACCTTTTGAAAGAACCCAGTCAACACAAAATCATATATGATGCAGCATAAGATGCTAGAGTGGAGACGATATACGAACATGTTGTATGGGGAAGTACCTATAACGCCTCCACTTTAGCATCTTATTCTTGTTGTGACTGGGAAGGCTTCTGAACATCTTGAAAGGAGGCATTCGAGCTGCTTTGAAGAAGGCTTCCGAGAAGCGTAGAAGAATGCTTCTTATTCTCTTGCCACAAAGCAACCGAGCTTTTCTGTAAAAAAAAGCCTTCATGCCTCTCAAACGGAGGCTTCCTAACCTTTAGATTCTAGATTTTGGTTCAAAACCATGTTTCTAACATATTTGTCAACATTTTGTTTAGATCAGGTAGATTGCAATAAATATTTTTTTTAAATTTGGTTTTTGTCCGATTGTTTTTTTTCGTTCAGCAACCCTTCATACGCTGTTCTGGTTTAGGAGGGCAGGGTTCAATTGGCTTTGGTTTACTGATTGCCATGCACATTATGTACAAGACAAAGTTTTGAAATAAAATATACACAATTATCAAAACTTTTTCAATAAGCTCTGATTGGAATTGAAATACGTCCGCCATTATGCATTTTTGCCCGAGGTACCCCTTAGGGCCAGTGAAGGTACCCCCAGGGGTACATATACCCCAGGTTGAGAACCGCTGTTCTACGGTTTTACCTGTGGTTTTACTAAAGGAATTTCCCAACAAAAATGCCTTCATGGAGTTTCCGCAGAATTTCTTATAGGGTTTTACAAAGGAATTTCTAACGAAACTTCCGGAAACCCCTTCAGGAACTCCACGAAGAACTATTCTGGCATATTTTACCAACTTTTAAGAAAAATATTCAATTTGGTTGGTCATCGTGCCCAAGTCTTATTCAGCCAGAGCTCATTTTAGTTATGTTGATCATCTATTGAGATTTGTGCATACAAAAACGCGAGGTGGGGAGTAAACTGTCCATTGTGGTTGTCATTAGTGGACTCCATCGTGAATGCCCTTCCAGGATCTAAGGGTCACAGCAAATGAACGAAGTAGCACTGAAATTTAGATATATTGAGAAATAAATCGAATGGAGTTTATCAAAATCCAGAATTGGGAAAACTTTTGGAAAAAATATTAACAAATTAGTCCTATGACACCGAAGTCTAATTCTCAATACTGCTCAAGGGATACGAAAAGTGAAGCAGGATTCGTTGTTAAATTTTGATTCATCAAAATCAGAGAATGATAAAATAATTTTAGTTTAAATAATATTTTGAGATCAGGTACTTATTAGTGTCGCTGGTAATTTACTATGGAATGTGCTGTTTGATGATCGACAAACATAGAATATTTCAATTTTAATCCACTTAAGTTGATTTTTATACGGGCGATTCGTACGGTGTGAATCAAAACCACGTGAATTCAAAAATCCGCGTTAATTTTTTTTTGTCGTTTATTTTTTCATCCACGCCGGTTCACGCCGCCGCCGCCGATAAAAGCCAACGGCGCGCCGCCGTGACGCCGCCGCCGCCGGGGCAAAAGTGACCACTACGCCGCCGCCGCCGATTATATGACCGGCGCACAGGTCTAAAGGGGTATTTACCCAGTTGCGACTTTATTTGCTGTTTTTTATACGATATGTGGTTTACTGGGTAGAATTCATGGAGTTGGAAAAACCCAGAATTCTTGGAGTATGCGTTTCCCAGGATTCAATAAGCAAGAATTTCTCGGAATTTTGTTATTTAGCAAACGAAAATATTGAGTTTATCATCAACGAATGGAGCACATTTTAGGGGAAGAGGCCCCAAAACGCACCCGAAATTTCCCACATTTTGATGAAACATCTAACATTTCGGCTAGGAAAAACGCCCTAGGAGGACTCGCATATGTACAATGTACCACGCGTCTCCACGCACTGTCCATACCAAAATGCTGATTTGCCGACGCGTGGTGCGTTGTTCCCTAATAGCTGCCAGCTAGAAGGCGTTTTGCCTCGTAAGTTTTCCGGCAGCGAAATATCACCACTTTTTTAAAATGTGAATATATGTGTCAATATGATTGAGATTTTCTACAATTTTTAGATGGCATCAGTTAGCTATATTGTTAAACTGTTGCATGAGGTAAAAATACCCATAAAAATCGTTATAGCTAAGACCCTAAAGCAGTCTTTGTTTAACTAGGGCATACTGCCCCTCCTTCCCCACCGGTTTTCGACATATGCTTCACTATTATCGATCGAAGCACATATCATCTCACGGGTATCAATAAGCACCGGAAAAGGATTCACTTTATGCTTCGATACGTATTTCATCCAACTCAAAATTAAAAATCCGCTCCGGATCTATATACAATCACGAAAATGGGTCTAACTCATTAATATTTCTTCACCGAAAAAGCTAATTTTCACGAGATACATTCCATGCGACCAATCCGTTTTGCCCTTGAAAGCTATGCATCCTTGGAGGAAACCATCTCACTGGGATGGATTTTGGGGTGATTCATTGCTCTGGTGCTCCACTCGCAGCTCTATACAGCGGGCAATTCAAACTGTTGCATCTGTCTGCTGGCAGACAGGCTCTACCGGATTTGTGACACTACCTTACGATCCGGAGTATAGCACTTTGTAGTGAGGAATGAAGCTCACTTTGTTCAGCCTTGCGTGAAAAATGAGTATGTTTTCGGCTCAATCGTGTAGGTACCTACCGACCGGAGTGTGGGAGGGAACAGTGATGCCAACTATTCATATTTGTTTCTTGTTAATTGTATAAGATTGAACCTGACTGCACTAGATAGTAAAATAGAAAGGAAATTGAATGGAAATAAATATCGATTGACTAATTACGCAAAAATTAAACTGGCATCCACGGCACGGAGAACATTCCCCGACGAAAACGACCGAAAGACCACTCGCTGTAAAGCTAACGATAAGTGAAGGAATATTTATTGCACCCAGCGGGATTCGTGCTTTTAACGGAGAAAGCGTTGCACATGTACGGGCACACATTGGTTTGGTTGGTTTTAGAGACACGCGGCCGCCAGCCGAATTCGACAGAAACCCAGACCCAGCCGGAGCTAGCCGGAGCTTTCTTCGTTGTTGGTGGGCAAACTGCAATCCGCTGGTTCCTGGAGTTGGGTGGTAATTTCGACGCCAGTTTTTTATTGTACCGTACCACACCCTCTGGTCGTCAATGTGCGAGACCCTTAAGTGCAGTAAAGTTGCTCATGTTGCGTTTTGGAGCGAGAAAGCTGGGTTGACAGCCAGAAGAGATATGGAGCCCCCCGAAGATCTATCCTATGGAGATGATAGCCGGTCGGTTTGGCTTTGATGACGTTGTTTCACCGCCTCCCGGGCTGCTTGCCAGTTAGTAGACACGCTGTAATCTAGGCGTCCACACTGTCATTTGACCGCACAGTGATCGTCCCGCTATAGATTCTGGATTCGCCAATGGATGAAGAGACTCGAGCGGACAGTGCAATCAGATGTTTTAGTGTCACCGCATAGTGGCTCTCCGGTGTGGTAATTAATGTTTTACGACTTCGATATGGTGTCGTTATGGCACGATTTTATAGAGGGGAGAATATTCCGCGCAATGGGTAGATTAAAAAGGAGATATATCAACTTGAACTGGGAAAAGTGAAAGTAAGTAGCAGATAGGTTTTGTTCCTCAAATAACTTTAAGGATTTGAAATAACAATTTTGAACACAGTTGGAACATTAATTTCTGAAGCACAAAAACGCGCTGTCGCATATTTCTAGCTCGGTTCTGGCGATTTCCAAGGAACTTATAAATATAAAGTAGTGAAATCCGTATTGATTATTTGATATCCATTCATGAGTTAAAGAACATGGTAATAAAACGGGCAGGGGTCTCGTTTGAGCTAAATCATTACAAATTTGGCACTTGTTGCTTGATTTAAATTGAGGGGGTCAAACGCAAAGGGGTGTAAGTGACAAAAACTTAGTTTTGAGCAAAATTGGTGCAAAGTTTTTCAATACTTTTTCGTTACATTTAAATTGTATGAAGCTTCAAAAAATTTCTTTAATTTCTGTGAATTTTAACCTTCCTAATGCATTAGAAAAAGTTACACATAGTGCTTTGGAGTCCGTTTGGACCCAAAATTTCATCACGATCACAAAAACTCAAATTTCAACCGATTTTTGATTTTTAGGCACCAAACAAAATCTGTAACCCAAATTGCCCTTAATATAATAGTAATAAGCCCAAATTGACCTTTCTGGTCCCCGGGGAACCTGTACTAAATAGGTACTGTTTGAGCTTCCCAATTTGGCTACAAATTTTCGAGTTTCGTGTTATCTCTTCTTCTTTTCTTTTCTATATATAAAAATGTGTTTGCATTTTCTTTGAGGCAATAAGAATCATGAACGGATGGACCGACATCAACATTTCCTTACCAATCGATTCGTCTTGGGAACAGCTGTGTTTATATACACAAAAAGTTTGTGCATTTGACGGGAAAAGTTGGAAAATTGTCAAAATGCAACATTTTCATGAGTTCTGCAGAAAGCCCTGAAACTCGATCTGAAATCGATCTAAAGTGTGATGCTGCAATCAACTCTAGACCAACATTTGAAAAGGGCGTAACAGCCAAAATTTATTCCTTCTGATTCTACGTCCACATATATAGCTTTATATGTAGACAAAGAATCAGAAGGAATAAATTTTGGCTGTTACGCCCTTTTCAAATGTTGGTCTAGAACTAAACGATTGACAGTTTGACCGAGAAAAAAAAACAATCCAATCCTCAGGTTCGACAAGTGATACATAAAATTGCTTGCAAATATGTGCTCTGATGATTCCAACTGTATTTGCTATCTCTTATACCTCATTTATTGGCAATTTTATCATAACTAAAATAATAAAATAGTTTCGGTCATCGGAAAGCCCTCTGGAAGATCTGGAACATCCGTAAAAGTGGCCAATTCAAAAAGCTCACTCTGGCGAATTGTGGGTGCAATCAATAGTAAATGTCTTCTGTGACCTTCACATGTCCCAGAAACGGTACTCCGGAAGATCCGGAATATCCGTAAAATGACCAAATCCAAAAGTTCATCTTAGAGCTTTGTGTGGCGTTAGACAGGCCTATAAGGTCACTCCTGACGGAATCCAAGTTTCAAAGTGCTCGCGTTTTCGGGGGCACACCACTCGATACGGAAACAACGCACAACTGTCATTTTTATTTTTTCACGCATGCTGCGACGCAGCAAAGCTAAATCAACAAAAATGACAGTTGTGTGTTGCTTCCGTATCGAGTGGTGTGCCCCCGAAAACGCGAGCACTTTGAAACTTGGATTCCGTCAGGAGTGACCATAAGTATGACCAAGTCTAAAATACTGTTCCTCAGTCACATGACAGATCGTAGACTACGATTCGTAGTAGCCATCGCATGCAAGAGACACATTCGCAGTTAGTCAGTTCCTCCTTTCATAACGAGGTGAGTCGCGAGTGCAAGCAATTGGAAACATGATGAGTGATTCATATGTGCGATGTTAAATTGCACAAGCTTCGCGATTTTTTTAAGCAATCCATCCTGGTGAATTGTGAGAAGTGAAAGTCTTCTGTCAACCATAAATGCTCCCGTAACGGTCCTCTGGAAGATCCAGAACATTCGTGAAAGTGGACGAATAATAAAACCATTCCAGAGCATCGCTATTTTATTCGTAAGTATTTAAATATGAACGTAAGCAATTGTGAAATCTGGTAGTCAAATACTACCAGAATAGCGGTTGAACCAAAACAATAATATCTATGTTTGCTTCAATAATAATGAAAAGCATATTTGATTTAAAAATAGCTTTTATTCGCTTAAAATGTCACACTCTTTTTGATTCAAACGTTTTTATTTTTGGTGCTAAAACAAACTGAACTTCTGTTTTAATTTACCTCAAATATGTTTGTTTGAAGGTATCGTACTTTTTCCTGCGTTTTGAAAAAAAAATCTGGGAAAATCTCAAAACTTTTCGAACAAACTTTGAATAAGTTCCAACTTCCATCATTTTTTTCCAAATTATTTTATGAAGAAATTCCAAAAATTTACCCGAGGAAATTCGAAACGATTACCGATGAAATTCCAAAGAAATTCTTAGGAAATTTTAATGAATATTTCGAAAAAACTGTAAAGCATTTTCCAAGATAACACGAAAGAATTTTCAAATTCACTATTAATCGGCATTTGACATATTCGACCATAAGCCCGTTACGCTAAACGGAGTTTTCGACCAAATGCACCCACTGTGGGGAGACCGACGTACAGTGGGACCAATTCCAAAAAAGACGGTCATAAATGTTAGAAGTGAATAAAATGGTCTAGCAGGCCACATATGGTGATTTTTCATTGAATAGATGGTTTATCTTCTCGGCATCACCGACCCGGTAGCTAGAGTTCCACTACCGGAGGTGGGGCACCAGTCGTCGCAAGCACGCTATAGTTCTCTAAGACAACGTGCTTGCACCAAGTGGTGCCCCATCAAATATCAATGGCTGGCACCGCCAATGTAGAGTTTCTATGAGCATTTCCACAGGTATTTAATTACCGATTTCAGCCGCCTCACCGCAGTGCTAACGAAAAATTTATTTTATTGTTAGAAATTGTAAACATATGGAATAGGTTTTGTTTCGTCCCTAAACTAAGTAAAGCTGTAGAGGCGCAAGTTGTTACTTGATATTACGATTCATGTGAAAAACTCATGATATTTTTACAGAGTAAGTTTGGAAAATTAAAAGTAAGGGATAAAATAAAATCCTGTTCTGAAATTATCCATTGCGACTAGACATAACATGACTTGATAGTTTATCCTACTTTCATTATCAATATTTTCAAAATCTCAGAGCGCAGGAGCCTGTAAGAACAAATGATCACGTGGGATTTCCTTAACAAAAGTATGCGTGAGCCAAGAACAAATGGTGCTAGGGGGAGCGTACACATATTACGTAAGCACTTATAGGGGAGGGGGGGGGGTGTGGCTTCTATCGTTTTTTACGCACCATGTAAATAAAAAACATTTGTATGAAAGAAATTTTACACGAGGGAGGGGGAGTCGAAAACCCCTGAAAAAAATTCTAACGTAATAACTGTACGACCTCTAGACAATTTTAAGCTGATATCACACCATTGCATTGGGGCAAATGAGAAGTAGAAAGAGAAGTGAATACAAATTGTGCTTTGCTGCACTTATCAAAATCGATTGGCAAGACCAAAAGGAACACCGTCAGTAAAACCGAAATAACTGAGCGGGCGGAGGGTGGCGGAACCTACTTTCTTCAGGATTAGATTCCTGACAAAAAATGAAGCTTCAGTGTGAATTTCATTGATGGGTACCGATGGGTACCCTTTTGAATTTTACAATGAACACAGCTGGAAGATAATAGGGGAAAAGACGGCTTTGGCAGGTTTTGTTCTATTATTGGCAGGGGGGTTTTTGTCGACCGAATTTTATGAAATTTGGCCACAATATTCTTTGATATGCAAAGAATGTTTAGGCCAAATTTGAGCCTAGTCAGTCATAAAAAAACCCCCTGCTAATAATAGAACAAAACCTGCCAAAGCCGTCATTCCCCCTACAATAATAATTTTATACATAATAAAGACCGAGTACTTTCTGCGCGATCAAAAATAACTTACGAACGTATAAGCGTGGCTTTATTAGTTTTAGGACTACACTTTGTAATGGTGCCAAATATAATTGGCCAACATATTGAAGCAGTTAGATTAATGTTACAAGATTTAACAGAAATAAAAATCGACAACATGCTCAACTTGTATTGGCTGTAAAGGTAAGATCCACCCGAATAAAATGACTCAAAGCTATGTTTACATCATCGTCAGTATCGTCACTAACAACCCATGACTCATATAATCAATTTGGATCATTTTGAAAAAATGGTTTTTCACCGTCTTTTTGAAGATTGGTCCTTCTGTGCGACGCCGGCCATCGTTAGCAGGATGCGATCATCTTCGAAAACGAGTGGGATACGGTATTCTCCGGATGTTGGGGCAGCGAAAGAGACGGCTTAGCGGAAGATGGACGCTAGCACGCAATGACGGAATAGGAGCGGAGAAGTGTATAGTGTCGTATAGTGCCATCTTCAAAAGTTTAGAGAAAATGTCGAAATAGTAAACAAATATTTTGCACGAACAACAAGTTTTATTTCTTAATTTTTCGGCTTATTTGTGTATAAAGTGCGATATTTCTTTAATTGAGATTGACAAATTTGTTCACCTATAGAATCTGTTTTCGTTGTTGTGGAAGAATTTAGCGCAGACGACTTGTTGTTGTTCTAAAGGAAGTAGATCAGCGTAGCGGTTCATAACTGGTGAAATGTTCTCGTTATTCAATATACTTTTTTGTGCCATTGGAGTAAGTTATTCACTAAAAATTAATTATGAACGGTTCATATAGAAGTCAATTAATAGTTATGTATTTACAAAAAATCAGAATCATGTGCTTATTCACGATTTTGTCAGTCATTTTAGGTTGGTAAAATGAACGAGTACTACGAGAGACCTTCGTCCATCAAGTGCGTAGTACCATCTTGCACTCAGAAGCGTGAAGCTGGGGTATCTTTTCTCAAATTTCCGGATAAGCAGCGCGACCAGAAGAGATATAATACTTGGATCCTTGAGCTGCATTTGAAATATCCACCAAATAAAGGTTCTGTTGTCTGCAGTCAGCATTTCAAAGTAGAAGACTTCCATCATCCCAGTAAGTAAAAAATAAATTCTAATTAGCATGACATTTAATCCCATCTTTTGATTAATCCTTCGAATGTTCTTATTACACAGGAAATGATCAAACGAAGCTAGTTTTGAAGAGCCATGACATTCCAATTCCCCCTGAGAAGGTCAAATGACCGGGCTGCAGCCAAAGCTGATTTGTCCCACAATGATTCGTCTTTAAGCAACAACACTACTCAGCCTCCTTCTTACGACGATGCTGCGGTCCAGGTTGATACAACTGACCTGAACTGACGTTCTGTTTAAGAAAAAGGAGATGATAGTTTTTAAAATCGATTCAGTAGAACAACTAACAGCGTGGACCGGTTTGGGGAGCTTTAAGTTGCTAGAGATAATCGTGAGTGCTGTCGAGATGACACCAGAGCCAAAACAATTTTCCAAGTTGGTCATTAGTATCAAACACTTGGTAATACTCGTGTTTGTAAAAAAATAAGACGAACATGTCGTTTCGTTGCATTTCAAGTTTGTTTGATATAACTCCCAAAACCACGTCCAAATATTTCCATACAACTGTTTCCATTCTGGCTGATGTGATGCGCGTAGCTGTTCCATGGTCAACCAAAGAAATAATTGCTAACGATCTTCCATATTACTTTCAACAGTATTCAAATGTGCGGGCTGTGTTGGACTGCACTGAAATTCCCATTCAGCGATCGAACTGCTTGCACTGCAGGATTTTGACATACATTACAAAGGTCGAGAGACTGCAAAATATATGATTTCAGTGACACCGGGAGGTTGTATCAGTTACATCAGTGCTGGTGATGTTGGCAAAGCTTCAGATAAATATATCTTTAATGCATGTGACATTGTTTCGCTGTTCTAGGAGAACGATGCAATCATGGTGGATAAAGGTTTTTCTGTAAAGAAAGAGCTTGAACAACACAATCCAGTACTGATCAAACCACCAACACAGTTTGATGCCCAGCTCAGTCAGGAAGAAAATCGAATGTTTTAATCGCAGGAGCTAGTGTCCATGTCGAAAGAAGCATTCAGCGGACTAAACAGTTCAAACTACTAACGGATAGAGTAGATTCTACGTTCATTTATTTGTTAGACGAGATCGTTTTAATTGCGTTCGGAGTAGCTAATCTGTCAGCACCGATACTGGCGGACAAAAGTTTCAAATGATGTAAATAAAAATTCGACTTGAAACTATGAGGTGAACCGGTCAAGGGCCGAAAACCTCATTAATAAAGACAATAAAAAAAAAAAAAATTCGACTTGAAGATAATTTTTTCAGTTAACTTGTTTTATTCCTACTAATCCGTACATAGTATAGGTAAAAATATGTTGAAATAGATGTCCCTTAGCACGGGGATAAGTTTTGCAATGAATTGACTATCATATTCAACATTAATTGCAACAGTGTCGTTTTCGTACTCATTGTAAATAACAATTTTTGCCTTTTTAGTTCTCGTGAGACATATGCCTAACTGTACCTGACCATAGTACGCACTTCATAGTTATTGGTGATAATATCAATCCATTTCAGTTTCTTCAACATTACTTCTAATGTACTGCCCTTGTCAGAGATGGGGCATTTTATTTCGATTAATTTATGGTCATCTACAACAACCGCATCTGTAGAGCAACCAAAGAAAGGAGCCGATGGTGGTACCACAAAACCCATTCGTATAATTGTCTTTCCTGGGTTCTTCTTCTTATAACACCGTTAAACAATGCTTCCCTTCTCCTTGCCGTACATAAGAGATGGTAGGCTTTTTTCCATGGGGTGGATGATCGACGACAACTTCGTAGACTTAAGATATTTAACAAAAGATATTTAACAAAAAAAAAATAATAATATGTATACAAAACATAGCATTCACTAGCGGTTATGCGGATGCTTCTCACACGTCGTCAAATATCGTTTGATTGACTGTGTGTCTCAGCGCTAATCATGAGGCTTTTCTGTGGGGACCACAAACCCTGGAGTCATAAAATAGATGGCCTGAGAAACGACTGCGCTTGTTGCACTTCGTCAAACTCGTTTTGGTGCGTTACTGTGCTTCGCTGGTGTATAGGTATTTAATTCAGGCAACTTGGCAGGCAAATTGTATTTGTCAATGATGTGCATGGTTGATTACAAGATGGAGAAGGACCATCCTTCGACGGGTCCAGTATATTCCTACCTGGTAAAGACTTAGTTAATGCAAAATCTGGTAGCTCTAAGAATGGAAAAACAATTTTGTTACACATTTGAGTAAATCATAAGTGCAATATTATACCTGTTATAAAATGTTTTAAAATGGACGTGGCGAGATCATCAGACATAACATCAGATATTGTTTTCTTGCGCTGGTTGCACAATGACGACAGTGGGGCAGTCTCATACAAATTTGCCGCCTGTATTTTTGCCACTTTGTACCATTGTTGACGTATATCAGTGCTTGACAACATCTTCAAGTATCTAATCCTATAACTTAAGACATTGAAATATAGTTCATTTAATTTAATATTAAATTACTGGTGACTGTTTAAAAGAAACAAACAGATTTTTTTTTATTCATGTATTTATTTGGTAGGCACTCTGTGTTCTTAACTGCTACCGTGCCGTGATCTACTATGGTATTCTACTGTACAAAATCACAGAGTCTATTTTTAGATATCCATTATTCGTTATTGTTGTCGTTGCCAGTCCATCTTGTCGTAGTCCATTGTGTCCATTTGTCCATGTCGAGTATCCAATGATCGTTGCATTTTTCGGTTGCCATTTTAATCCAGGTAACGTTGGAGGAATGCCTCCGAGAAGGGAGCAGGCCATTTGGCATAAAGTCATTTGACATAACGCCATTTGGCATAAGGTCATTTGGCATAAAGGCCATTTAGAATAACGGTCATTTGGTATAACGGACATTTGGCATAATTGTGACCAGCGTCAAAAGCGAGGTTCTTTTGACATAACGGACATTTGGCATAATTTTTCTTTGCGTTCGCTAAATGGTGACTTGGTGGTGCGAGAAATACCCCGGAATAGTAAATATAACACTTGTCGATAACAATATTAAAAAGACATTATCCTCTCGTGGAAAGAATGCATTTTCAATGCAAAAGTAGGCGCATGCCCGGATTAGAGCAATGGTGGATGTAATCCCTTCTTTAAAAGTAGGCGCTTGCCCGGACTAAGGTCATGGTGGATGCGATTCCTTCTTTGAAAGTAGGCGCTTGCATGAATTATGGCAATGGAGGATGTGATCCCTTCTTTAAAAGTAGGCGCTTGCCCGGATTATGACAATGATGGATGTGATTCCTTTTTTAAAAGAAGGCACTTGCCCGGATTGAGGCAATGGTAGATGTGATCCCTTCTATAAAAGTAGGCGCATGCCCAGATTAAGGCCATGGTGGATGCGATCCCTTCTTTAAAAGTAGACGCTTGCATGGATTATGGCAATGGAGGATGTGATCCCTTCTTTAAAAGTAGGCGCATGTCCGGATTTTGACAATGGTGGATGTAATTCCTTCTTTAAAAGAAGGCGCTTGAGGTAACGGTGGATCTGATAAGCCTTCTTTAAAAGTAATCCCTTTAAAAGTGATCCCTTCTTTAGAGGTAGGCGCCTTCCTGGATTATGACAATGGTGGATATGATTCCTTCTTCAAAAGAAGGCGCTTGCCCGGATTGAGGCAATGGTGGATGTGATCCCTTGTTTTAAAATAGGCGCTTGCACGGATTATGGCAATGGAGGATTTGATTCGTTCTTTAAAAGTGGGCACTTGTCCAGATTGAAGCAATGGTGGATGTAATCCCTTCTTTAAAAGTAGGTGTGTGGCCCGAATTGTGGCAATGGTGGATGTGATCCCTTCTTTAAAAGTAGGCCCTGCCCGGATTATGGAAATGGTGGATGTGACTCCTTCTTCATAAGTAGGCACTTGCCGGGAATAAATCAATGGTAGATGCGATCTCTTCCCCGAGTAGCACAATTCAGATTGATTTGGTTGCAGTAACTCAAATGTGACTTGATTGGTTTTAGTAACTCGTCTACGACAAGTGTATTGCTTAAGTTTTTAAAGTTAGGCGCTTGCCCGGATTAAGGCAATGGTGGATTTGATCCGGTCTTAAGGCGCATGCCCGGATTGAAACAATGGTGGATGTAATCCCTACTTTAAAAGTACACGCTAAAAATGAACTACTCAAAATCGAGTCGAATCCGACTCATTTTCATTAAAAACGGGACAACTCAAAATTTGAGTAAAAGATACTACTTCAATAAAATGATGATTGCACTTAAACTAGGAGTCTGTTTGTCGTAAAATGCACTTAGATAGATAGATAAACTTGATTCGCATCTGTCGTATTAAAAATTGATGGAAGGCCAAGCTTAACTTTCGCGAAATCATCATTTTATTGAAGTAGTATCTTTTACTCAAATTTTGAGTTGTCCCGTTTTTAATGAAAATGAGTCGGATTCGGCTCAATTTTGAGTAGTTCATTTTTAGCGTGTAGGCATGTGGCGTGAATAAGTCAGTGATGGATGTGATCCCTCCTTCGGAAGTAATTCTGCCGTTTTGTTATTTCGTTCTTCCGGAAAATGTCTACCATCAGTCCAAATTTATCAGAAAACAGCCTCGACCTACTTTATCTACGCTAAATAATACATGAAGGATCCCTTTTGCTTGCACAGTTCGAAATTATGCCAAATGTCCGGTATGCCAAATGACCATTATGCCAAATGACTTTATGCCAAATGACCCAGACCCCTCCGAGAAGAACAAGTTGTCAGTCGTCATCAGGCAGCCGTGACGGTGAGTCGCGTATCCCACACGCCACCATATGGGCTGCGGATCCGGCGACTGACGAGGGATTGGTGGAGGGGCTGAGAATCGAACCCATGACCATTCGCATATAAGGCGAACGTGTAGCCCACTACGCTACGGGACCCCCTCATGCAAACAGATATTTGCAACGATAATTTCCCGCTGGGCAAGTGTACCGCATCTCCCAATCTTTTAGGTACTAAGATGTCACCATAAAAATTTCTCTCGGTGGTTCTGCGGGATTCGATCCACAATAAAAAGACAAATCATATATTATATCACTCTTAATCAAATACACAATATCAAAATACATACCGTTGGTTGATCCATTATTACACGCTGTAATGAAAAATTTACCTGGCCAAAAAAGCGAATGAAATTGTATTGTATGTCACTTTTCACATTTTTCCGTGTCAATATCAAAGAATATACTTTATTCTACGTAACAAACATTGGATATTATTATACTAGTGGAATTTTAATTTATAAGTTACATGTAGAAAAGTGCTGTTATTTTTGCAGTTGCTGAATTTCCCATGTGATCATGCTCGTTTACATTAAAAAGTTCATTAAATTTCGAATATGTTCTTTATATTTGAAACTTCAAACGTATCTCTAACTTTCGCTTTAAATAAACACGCAGATTTATTTTAAAATTAATTTAAAATAACATTTTAATAACCGATCTGAAATCACTACCTTGTGTTTACCGTTTTCCACTTTTTCTCGAACTGTCAAGTGACAACACCATCAGCCTAGAGCAAGATGCGTGCCTCGGCAGACTCAGCCTGTGTAGATTGGACCAATCCAGTAGCAATTCTGACGTATTGGCCAAAGGTTGGCGATATAATCAGTTTCCGGTAGGACAAGCAAGTGAGTTCCAAGTCGTGGCTGTCAGGCTGTCAGCTGTCGGTAGTGTACTGCTCAATCCGCAGACGAAGCACTCAGTAGTTGGCCTTGTGAGCCGTTGCTCTTTTTTTTGCTTAGTTTGGGATAGGAAGCTCGCCGAACCTAATTCTCCACCCGGATAGCTGGTACCTCCTTGTGCAGACGTGCATCCTGATATATGATGGGCGAAAAACTCCGTCTATGACGATAAGAGAAAGTGTGTCCCCTAGGACCGGACCTTGGATTTCGAAGATGCTTTTCCGATGAGGACACAGAAAAGTGCTCCGGAAAGAAGACGCGAAAAATCGCCATTCACTGAGCTGCTGGAAAACTGTAGACGCCCATGTGCGATTGAACGTCTTCGAGAAGTCCAGATACTAAGTTCGGAGACTTGACGTGTTTGAAACCGTACTGAAGGACATCCTCCAGGCCTGCGGAATAAGACTCTGTCCCGTACCCAGAATGTCCTGTTGGAAGCCCAGGCTTTCATCCGCCTTCATCTTCTCGGCAAACCGGCGGTTGACCATTTGACCAATCTCCAAACCAATCTATGTGACCAGGATCAGTAAATTCTGTCGCCACTCGTCCGGAAAATACCAGTCCGTCTAAGGTCAGTTGACTACGACCAGAAACAGCAAAAAAGCACAAAAGTGGAGGGGATTTTTAATCATGGGGTAGGGGAACTATGTTTTAAAAGCGGCAGTCAGTTAATACGAGCCATTACATTTTCCTGGTTAAAAGGCGAAATCAAGTTACACAACCAAATGCAGCGTCCGAACATGTTTTTAGATCACTAAATTTCAAAAAAATTGGCAAGACATCTATAATAAAATTAAAAATAGCTCAATAACTTTAGCATGTGTCTGGAAAACAAAATATTATACATTGTGCCAAGTTACTAAAAATAAATTTTACTACGTTCTTCATAGAAAACACAAATTTATAAAAACTTTGCATACAGAATAAAACGCGCCAATCAGATATGCTTGACTAAGAATGTCATAGTTTAATAAGGGCGTGCAATAAATATATATTAAATAAGGCCGATACAAACATTAAATTTATTTTATGTCCGACAGCTCTTGAAAAATACCAGATGGGAGAGGGGAATAAAAAAATAACAAGGAAACGAAAAAAAAGTCTAAAATGCGAATAATTGCATGAAAAATTAGGAATTTTGATGAAAATTGATAGCAAAGAATGTTTAGAGAAGGCAAATGCCCTTTTGGATATGTAGAATAGAATGTGTCAATGGCAAAGGTTCTCAGTCATCCAAAAAATTCCTGGAGTTTGGCCTCAAGTAAAATTTCCCATTAAATAAATAAAAATGTTTGTACGAATTCAGTAAACTTTTCTAAGGAAATTTATTAGAATTATCCATAGCATTTTTTTTAGAATAATTTCCTGTGCAAATTGGGAAAACCTTCTCAAGGAGGATAAATTAGTGGGGATAAATTAGTGGGGAATCGAATGCAAGTTTCATTTCGCCGCCTCCACCGGCTAAACTTGTTTTCGGCATGATGCCGAATACGCCACCACCCGTCGCCAAGTAAATGTTTTGGATAGCTTGAGATATACAATTTATATGCATAACTTTGGTCCAGTTGCCCTAATATAACTTTTGCACACATCTATCGAAACAGCTTGTTGGGCTCCCTAAATATATCCCTTTGCAACTTCATTTCCAATCAAAATATATCGTCCCACTAATCCCAAACAACCGGCAACGGATCTTTCCATTCCGCATCGTCAACTATTTATGTGCGATTCGTTATCCCACGGGTTACCTCCTCGTCGTACGCAACCGAACGGTGAAAGCCCTTATCAGAGACGAGAACGAAGCCCTTCACAATCAATTAGGATCCTCCAATAACTCATCAAAACGTCAATTATCCGAACTGGTTGTGACAAACAGCCCAAGTGGCCCACCTCATATCAAGGGTGATCCAGAGCGCCACGCACCCGTTCACCTGCCGGGCCCAAGTTTATCCAATAATGGCTTCATTTCAGACAGAGGAGGACTGGGGGAGAAATCTTTTTCACGCATTAATTGAAGATGACATCAATAACACATTCAACGCCGGTCGTCGTCGGTGCCTTTCCACAACCTCGCAGCTCACTATCTGTTCGACTGGTAGACGTACAAGACGTGTATGTCAGTGCGTGAGGGAGGGCAAATGTGTTATGCATGAACCAACCGATTTTAGTCGGAGCGCAATTGATGACTGAGAGCAAGCGATAACGGCCATCCGGAACGTGGTAATGATGTGGACAATCAAGATGGATGGATTTTGCCATTAACTTTGTTGACATCGGCCTGTTCCAGGAGAGTGTTGTTCCGGTGAATGTTGCGCAAAGCAAACTCTATTTTCGCACCACATCTCAATTCCGGGGGCCGGTGAAAATAAATTAACGGGTGCTTCAGTTTCACTCACGCCATTATCAATCAAGTGTGAGAGCACAACGTTGTTGCTGTTGCTCGTCTGGATTCCGACGGTTCGAGGATGGTATGTTGGTCATGGGGCGAACATTCTTTTCCTGAGAATGGCGATTGAAGGCGGGGAAAGAAAGTTAATCAGTGCTGAAAAAACTTCGTCAAGTATCACCTAGCAGATGTCTAGGAGAAGCAGCTCCGAGGCTGTCATCAGTCACTCAATCATCTGCTGGTTCAGGAAAGAACAATACGCATTCTTGCTTCTCTGTCGTGTCGATAATAACGAATATTTGAAGATGAAACTAAGACTATGCAATGACGACAGATTCGACATAATTTTTATCAACTACGTACCAGAGCGCAAGTTTTCCTAATTTTTGACAATCCCTTACTCCGAATCCCTTAATCTTACAGACATGTTTTTCTGAGTAACAAAAAAATCTGTTGGATCGCCAGTGTGAGAACTGAGGTTCTTTTTTGGCGTTTGCACGCGGTATTTGTCCGAGAAGCATGAGGAAGACCTATGGCTTGTTATTCGTCGAACCTGTTGTCTGGCACCAGTGGGTGATAATATGACTGGTTGTTATGCTGTTCATGTAGAGACTCTAATAACATTCAGAATCGATATTCTAAGGGAAAACATTTCACGCAAAAACAACGGAACATTCGGTTTTCCCTCGAATTATGGATTGTAAACCTTTTATATAAATAGGTAGTTCTTCTAAAGTCAGCTCTGTCATTCTCTCGGAAGTACTACAAATAAATTCACATTACTGAGCACGATAGGAATCACCCCATTTCAATCACACGAATGGCCAATGGAATCAAAAAAATCAAAATTCACCTGCATCCAGTCGAATGGCTCTACTTATTATTGCACCCAATATCACAGCAGAATTTTCGGGAAACTATTTTAAAGGTTTCCATCCGGTTGGCTTCTCTCCGACAGGTGCAATGAAAATTTGCGGCTGGTTGATTTCCCTCGCAGCAGAATAAGAGAATAATGCTTGACTGAATGGGACCAACGCGGCGCGGCCGTCAATGCTGCTGCTGCTGCTGATGCTGCCGTGTGGTCACCAATGCGTGCACGACCTCCCCCGCTGCTGGAGAAGAGGCGCGCGTATAGTCAGTCAATGGCCGAGTGAGTCACGTCGGTGCAGCTGGAAGGCGTGCGTACGTTGGGAAAATATTTTCCGGTGGTTATATTTGTTTGAAATTTCGGAAATGTTTAATTGCTTAAGCTGCGCGCTGGTGAGAGAGGTGCAAATTTCGGCTGGCCAACAAATAACAGCCGGTCAGCCGGGATTTCCGGACAAATGGGATCGATCGGAATTCAATTTTCAATCGAGCGAAAATATTTAATATTTTATGAAACTGGTGTGCCGCGAATAAAAGATATTAAATTTGGAGAATGGTTTCAATGCGGTAGGATACTTTGAGGCAATTAAGTAGGAAATAGCCAGTAAATGTGTTTTTGTATCTTGGTATTTTATTTCCATTCAGTATCTGTGTTCGCTTACACATTCTACTGTGGTAATTGTTCTTTATCTGAGAGCCATATTTTCACTCGCTAGATTACGCTAATTTCTCCAAATAATTTATCTCCCACGAAATTCCGTCTGCAATGGCAGCATGTTTTAATCTCTTGTAAATTACTTCGCTCATACTTGTAAGCGCAAGATTTTTTGCAGCCATCATCCAGTCAGCGTCAGTGTCCTTTTCCTCGTCTGCATCGTTCACATCGTATCTAGGACTAGCAGCACAGTTTGAAGCAGGAGCTGTGAAGAATGGAACTTAATGGAAGAGGACCAATTCAGGCAAGCAAAAAATATGCCCACAAAGAAATGAGGTGAGAAGAGCCTGGAAGCGAAGTGGCATTAGATCAGAAATTATATCCTCTTAAAGAGGATTAGGACGCATAAGCTAAATCGAAATATGTAGTACACTGTTATGAACGATTGGGATGATTTACGCCGTCTGGCTGGTTGTCATCGAATGAAGGAAAAAGTAAGATTTATGCTATTGGTTACACCAAAATGTAAAATAACTCAGATCAACATCCCGATATGGAATATTGAATAATTTGTTTTTAAAAAGCCATTATTCAGCAAGGGTTTTAACATACTGGACTGACCTTCGAACTTGATACAACTCAAGTACAGTCGAGCCAAGTACGGGACAGTGAAGACGACCTTACGATTGTGGTCGAAATACGTAGGAGAGATTGGGTTAAAATTGACAGGGTGAATAAAACGGACAGGGAGAGACGTCTACTCGGGTCTGAGGTATCGTTTTGGTTCAAATCTAGACTAACATTTGAAAAGGGCGTAACAGCCAAAATTTATTCCTTCTGATTCTTCGTCGACATACAAAGCTATATATGTAGACGAAGAATCAGAAGGAATAAATTTTGGCTGTTACGCCCTTTTCAAATGTTGGTCTAGAAATATCTAACATGGGATGCAAAATGGTGGGTTGACATCAAGGAAGGAGCGCCCAACAGAGCTCTGGTCCCCACAAGTTCCTATCTCACGCTTCCACGGGTCGTCCGATGACAAAAGACCGGCAGCTAAGGGTTGTGTACTTGGCTGGTAGTCCAGCATGGGCACTGTTGTCCTTCTGACATCAGCTAGAGGTACGCCTCGAGCGTCTGTTCACCAGGAGGTGCGGCTCAAACAGCGTCTGCCTGGTACCCAACGGCTGATCAACGAAATGCTGTATCGCGTCATCTATACCTAAGGTGGCAGCCCCACCAATGCGGTGTAGGTAACGCGACCCCGGTAAGGTAGCTTACTGAAGCCTCTCAAATACCACGAAAAATGGAGATAGAAGATAAAGAGAACGTTATTTTTCGCAACCGACCCGGCAACGAAATAAGGACTATGATTGGAAACTCGGTACCTGGAATGTCAGGACCCTAAATGAACCTGGACGAGTGAGCCTTCTGGCTCGTGAACTGCAGAAGGTTGGAGTGAACGTGGCTGCTATTCAAGAAGTCCGATGGCCTAGATCCGGAGAACGTGAATTCCGAGCCGTGGACCCCATGACCAATACTGCATTCAAGTATAACATCTATCACAGCGGCGGTGAAAAAGCAGAGCATGGAGTTGGTTTCGTAGTGATGGGCAAGCAGATGAAGCGAGTGATGCGGTGGAAACCCATTAGCGAACGAATCTGTGTGTTGAGGATACGGGGCAAATTCTTCAATTACAGCCTAATCAACGTTTACGCACCGACAAACGATAAATCCGACGACGTGAAGGACACGTTTTATGAATGTCTTGATAAAGTCTATGGAGAGTGCCCAAAGCATGACGTGAAAATTGTTATCGGAGACGCTAACGCTCAGGTCGGTTGAGAGGATTTTTGTTTCGTCCCATAATCGGTAGGGAGAGCCTTCACTCCGCTACCAATGACAACGGCCTACGGCTAGTAAATTTTGCTGCTGCCAGAGGGATGGCCATCAGAAGCACCTACTTTGCACGAAAGAACATCCGAAAGCACACCTGGAGACACCCAAATGGTGAAACATGCAACCAGATAGACCATGTTCTGGTGGATGGGCGCCATTTCTCGGATGTTATCGATGTGCGGACATTCAGAGGTCCGAACATTGACTCTGATCACTACCTCGTTGTCAGTAAAATTGGATCACGGTTGTCAACTGTATCGAACGAAAGGTCACAGCGAACGATGCGTTATAATATCCAGCGATTGTCGGCGGAAGGAGTATCGGCTGAGTACCGCCAGAAGCTCGACGAACGGATAAGTGCAATCAACGTTAGCGACTACATCAACGATCTATGTGAGTCGATCCATGGAGCGGTGAGCACAACAGCACGAGAAGTGATAGGCACTGCACAGAGGCGACCCAAGAAGGATTTGTTCGATGTGGAGTGTCAGACAGTGACAGACGAGAAGAACGTTGCCAGAAGCCGGATGTTGGTGTCGGGTACCCGATCGAATAGAGATCGGTACAAGGAAGCAAGAGCAGCCGAAAAAAGAGCCCACCGCAGGAAGAAGAATGAATATGAAGAACAAGTGATTAGCGAGGCGCAGGAAAAAATGGAGCAGAACGATATGCGGAGGTTTTATGAGTCTGTCAATGGCGTGCGGAGAAAGAAAGCGCCATCTCCCGTCATGTGCAACGAGCAACCAGGGAATTTGCTGACAGACAAAACTGAAGTGGCTGTCAGGTGAAAGCAACACTTTGAGACTTTGTTGAATAGTGGAAGTGACGGTGCATCGGTGAGCAGAATAAATATTAGTGACGATGGACGATGTGAAGTCGCCTAAACTAGATGAGGTTAAAAAAAACTGTTAAAGAGCTGAAAAACAATAAGGCTGCGGGGAAGGACCAGCTCCCGGGTGAACTTGTCAAACATGGCAATGAGCAGCTTTATGAAGTTCTGCACCATATTATGTCGAAAATATGGGAAGACGAGGAAATGCCTGCTAGCTGGTTGGACAGCCTCATTTGCCCTCTCTTTAAGAAAGGGCACAGACTGGAGGGCACTCCTTAATTCGGCGCACAACATTGTGTCCCGTATTCTGTTCAACAGATTGAGACCGCTTGAAGAGTCCTTCGTCGGCGAATTCCAAGCAGGTTTTCGTGAGGGCCGATCAACGACGGATCAACTGTTTACCCTGAGACAAATCCTTGATAAATTCCGGGAGTACAACTTGCAGACACATCATCTGTTTATTGATTTCAAGGCGGCGTACGATTCAGTGAAACGGAATGAATTATGGCAAATTATGCTTAAACATGGTTTTCCGGCGAAACTGATACGGCTGATTCGTATAACGTTGGACGGATCAAAATCAAGTGTAAGGGTTAACCAGCTTAAGTCCCGTAGTCTGCAAACGAAAACAAAACTCGCGCTGTATACTACTCTGATT
Source organism: Armigeres subalbatus (assembly GCF_024139115.2). Taxonomy (NCBI): domain Eukaryota; kingdom Metazoa; phylum Arthropoda; class Insecta; order Diptera; family Culicidae; genus Armigeres; species Armigeres subalbatus. Next base: position 40,306,747 of record NC_085140.1, on the reverse strand, counting down.
CTTCCGGTGGCTTTATACGGCCATGAAACATGGACGTTAAAGGAGGCTGATCGGCTTTCGGAGCTTTCGGAGTGTTTGAGCGTAAGGTGCTGCGGACAATACTCGGCGGCAAACAAGAGAACGGTATCTGGCGGCCCCGCATGAATCACGAATTGTACCAGGTGTATAAAGGGCTGGATATTATTAAGCTTATTCAACACGGCAGACTACGGTGGGCTGGTCACGTTGGTCGTATGCCAGAAGAACGTCAAGCGAAGATAATAATTAGTAGAGAACCCGGAAGAGGCCGCAGGCTTCGTGGAAGGCCGCGTGGCTTTTTGCAGTTGAAGAGGACCTGAGGGCGTTCAATGTTCAGGGCGACTGAAAGCGATTGGCCCAGGATCGAGTCCAGTGGAGAAGGATACTCCATTCGGCGTAGGTTCATCGAAGAACAGTAGCCCATTAAGTATCAAGTAAGTACCTAACATGGCTCATACTCCGAACACTGGCGTCCGGCCGACCCGCTCAAACGTCATAATATCTAGGGGAAGTTCATTTAGTGTTAGTCTATGAATGATAAGAAAGGCGCTTTGTGGATCAAAATCGATTCTTGTCAAATCTACCATTGTACACAAGAGAAGGTAGATCCGAAATATTTTCTTTAAATTGCACATCATTAGATCGCTTGGTGACGGTAGAAAGTTGGAATCTGCTATCTTTTAAAAGTGCGGGAAGTAAACAATGATGACGTCTCACATCATTGAGTTGCGTTAGCAGTCAAATGAGATTTTCCCAAGATTCTGATTTCGGTATACTTGCTGTTTATTATTGGAAAGGCGCGTCATTGGAAACAAAATCATCTTTTTACACGAGAGAAGGTTGAGCCGAGACAAAAATTTGCAAAAAATGCAAATCATAATCACTTGGTGACGGGCAAAATTCTTTGTCGGTAGCAGCCCATGCGCTCCTTGCAGGGAGACGTTGCAAAACAATGTATTAGAATGGATGACGTCTATCGTGTTCCAGCGGCAAATCATAAATTGGCAAAATTTAGATTTCCGGCGTGCGCGGTACGAAAATTCCTCTCCTCTTTGAGTGGGACTGTGGCTCTGAAAAGGGCCGTTTTAAGTGAAGCTACTTCCTCGTTCATTCACTAGGAGCTGACCCTGACTGGTGACGATTTTGGGACCCTCCGAAACGGCGGGCTTGGCCAGCTCGACACGCACGAAGATGTCGTTTACGAGGCTGTTTATAATGCTCGACGCCTCGACGCCTGAGCCTTGCTGCCGCCGCTCGTAGCAATTATCGTTGCTGCCACTGCCCGTAGCAACCATCATTTATGTTGCCTTCTTCGCAGTCTTTCCACCGCCATTGAAGTCTATTTGACGCTGTGATGCAATTATACTTACTTACTTATGGATCCTGTACACCTCCGGTGGTACAAAGGGCCGACTTGAAAGATCTCCATCCTGAGCGTTGCCCGGCTATCGCTTCAACCTGTTGCCAGGTTAGATTTCGGTCGACTTCTTTTATTTCTTTATTGAGGCTTCGCCGCCATGAGCCTCTGGGTTTTCCTCTGTTGCGATGTCCCGCTGGGTTCCAGTCCAATGCTTATTTACATATTTCGTCCGTCAATTGCGATGCAATGGTCCAATGCACCGAGTTCATCATTGACGTTTGAGCGGTGCGCTGTTTACTAAGAATGAATACTTTTTCATTCATCGAGTTCATGCAAGTGTTCATTTTTAGTAAACAGCGCCCGTCTCAAACGTCATTGTGTTCATTCGGTGCATTGAACCATTATTTTCCGATTTTCCGAGAAAACCATACTTCGGCTGGTCAGAATACACACTCACTTTTTATTCCTGCAACTCGGCAAAATCCGCACAGCCGTGTGCCCAGCAAATAAAAAAACTGATATCCCGTCAAAAATGTAGTTTGTTAGCTGAATTTCGGCAAATTATTTTCAGCAACTTTGACAGAAATCTCGGCAAAAAACATGTTTGCTGGGGCACGACTGTGCGAATCTCGGTAAAAGTTCAACATTTTGCTGAGATCCCGGTAAAAAAAAAATAAGTGTGTACGTTTGCATGGAGTCCGAGGCCCCGCCTTTTTGAGAGCAGCATCATTGGCATCGGATTGCTTGCTCCGCCTTTCTTTCGTTCGATGCCAGTGCTTTCGTACATAACCAGGGCATCTTCTTCTCCTTCTTCTTCTTTAACTTCTTCAAAGTGCAAATTATAATCGCTTGGCATCGGCTTGCTTGCTCCGCCTTTCTTTTGTTCGATGCCAGTGCTTTCGTACATAACCAGGGACTCTTCATCTTCTTCTTCTTCTACTTATTCAAAGTGAAAATTATTATCGCTTGGCGTCGACAGCAGCGCAAGCGATCTTCGGAGGGGGATGCTGCGAAAATTGATTCGCATGGATGGTGTCTATCGCGTTTTAGCGGTAATTTATCGAGTGGCTGACATTGGGGTCAGTAACCATGAAATGAAATTTTCTCTAGATTCTGCTTCGGTTTTGTCGCTGCTTGTGATTGGGAAGTTGCATTACTGAAAACAAATGGGTTCTTTTCAAAATCATAACTTCACACGAGAGAAGATTGAGGCGAGATAAATATTTTTCAAAGTACAAATCATAAGCTGTGTTGCTGCTTGTGATTGGATAGGGGTATTGTGGAAAACAAATTTGTTCTTATCATAACCATCATATTACATAGGAGAAGTTTGAGCTGAGATAGTGTGTTTTGTATAAACATATTATAAAATTGAAAATTTATACTATTATGCTATTGTTGTTTATAGTACGCTTTACCATAATTTTTCATTTAATCTTTTATGTTTTTACATGTCTTATTGTACTTGGTACAGTCATTTTAAATGCGAGTGCATCTGTCAATTATGTATATCTGTCTGTCAATAAGGATTAATGTTCCCGTGTTACAATTTCTTCGAGTAGAATTCAACTTATTCCGTGCTGATGAAGATTCTGACGCCGGTGAAAATGTTGTGATGCAGTCCGCAAGAGCAGATGTCGATGATGAGCGTGGTGACGTTGAAGAAAACGTGTCTCCTGTAGCTGATGATGGCGAACATATTTTCTTCGCTTTTAAAACAAGAAAAAACCAATTTCGATCGGGCTAATCGGGAGTTCCAGAAACAATTCGTGGAAAACGTTTTCGGTTGCGCATGTGATGTGTGTGCTGACATCAGGTTCAGAAATGATTTGAAACCAATCTCCAACTCAAATGCTACCGACTATTTTTTTTCGAAACGATGGAAGGATTTTCGGCGTGTGCTACGTGTCGAACAAGCCTGAACCAGGGATCAATTCCCACTTTTATGTCGCAATCGAATGGCTTTACATATTTCAAGTTTCCGTCCAATTTTCCTCCACTGGACTCACACTGACCACAAGACTGGTGTCTCCCAGGATCAATTTCATGCATTTTTGCCGTTTGCGGCATACTGCAGGTTTGTATTATTATTATTTATTCAGACTAAGGCCGAAGTGGCCTGTGCGGTATATAAGAGTCTTCTCCATTCGGCTCGGTCCATGGCTACACGTCGCCAACCACGCAGTCTACGGAGGGTCCGCAAGTCATCTTCCACCTGATCGATCCACCTTGCCCGCTGCGCACCTCGCCTTCTTGTGCCCGTCGGATCGTTGTCGAGAACCATTTTCACCGGGTTACTGTCCGACATTCTGGCTACGTGCTCGGCCCATCGCAGTCGTCCGATTTTCGCGGTGTGAACGATGGATGGTTCTCCCAACAGCTGATGCAATTCGTGGTTCATTCGCCTCCTCCACGTACCGTCCGCCATCTGCACCCCACCATAGATAGTACGCAGCACTTTCCTTTCGAAAACTCCAAGTGCGCGTTGGTCCTCCACGAGCATCGTCCAGGTCTCGTGTCCGTAGAGGACTACCGGTCTAATTAGCGTTTTGTAGATTGTTAGTTTGGTACGGCGGCGAACTCTATTCGATCGGAGCGTCTTGCGGAGTCAAAGTACGTACGATTTCCAGCCACTATGCGTCTCCGAATTTCTCTGCTGGTGTCATTTTCGGCAGTCACCAGTGAGCCCAAGTACACAAATTCTTCTACCACCTCGATTTCGTCACCACCGATGCAAACTCGCGGTGGGTGGCTCACATTGTCTTCTCTTGAACCTCTTCCTATCATGTACTTCGTCTCGACGTGTTGATGACTAGTCCGATCCGCTTAGCTTCCCTCTTCAGTCTGATGTAGGCTTCCTCCATCTTCTCAAAGTTACGTGCCATAATATCAATGTCGTCGGCGAAACCAAATAGCTGGACGGACTTATTGAAAATTGTACCACTCGTGTTAATCCCTGCTCTTCGTATTACCCCTTCCAAAGCGATGTTGAATAGCAAACACGAAAGACCATCACCTTGCCGTAACCCTCTGCGGGTTTCGAAGGGACTCGAGAATGCCCCTGAAACTCGAACTACGCACATCACCCGATCCATCGTCGCTTTGATCAACCGTGTCAGTTTATCCGGAAATCCGTTTTCGTGCATTAGCTGCCATAGCTGGTCCCGATCGATTGTATCATATGCGGCTTTGAAGTCGATGAATAGATGATGTGTGGGCACGTTGTATTCGCGGCATTTCTGGAGTACTTGGCGAATGGCGAACACCTGGTCCGTGGTGGAGCGTTCGCCCATAAAACCCGCCTGGTACTGACCCACGAACTCCCTTGCAGTTGGTGCTAGTCGACGGCATAAAATTTGGGAGAGCACCTTGTAGGCGGCGTTCAGCAATGTGATTGCGCGGTAGTTGCTACAATCCCGCTTATCGCCCTTTTCGTAGCTGGGACACACGACCCCTTCCATCCACTCCTGCGGCAACACTTCCTCCTCCCAAATCTTGGTAATGACCCAGTGCAGCGCTCTAGCCAGTGCCTCACCACCGTGTTTAAATAGCTCTCCTGGTAGTTGGTCAACCCCAGGGCTTTGTTGTTCTTCAGCCGGCCAATCTCCTCATGGATTTCCTGGAGATCCGGAGCCGGTAGAATTATGTCCTGCGCGCGTTCTCCCAGGTCCATCACCATACCGCCATCTACGTCTGCCACATCGCCATTCAGGTGTTCTTCGTAGTGCTGCCGCCACCTTTGGATCACCTCACGCTCGTTCGTAAGAAGTTTCCCGTTTATGTCCTTACACATATCAGGCTGTGGCACGTGGCCCTTACGTGAACGGTTTAACTTCTCATAGAACTTTCGTGTGTTATTAGCGCGGTACAGTTGCTCCGTTTCTTCACGGTCTCGATCTTCCTGCTGGCGCTTTTGCCTCCGGAAAATCGAGTTTTGTCTGTTCCGCGCCTGTTTATATCGTGCCTCGTTCGCCCTCGTGCGGTGTTGCAGCAATCTCGCCCATGCTGCATTCTTCTCTTCCACTAACTGCTCACATTCGCCGTCATACCAGTCGTTTCTCTGATCCAGGGGCACCGTGCCAAGTGCAGCGGTTGCGGTGCTACCAATGGCGGATCGAATATCGCTCCAGCCATCTTCAAGAGACGCTGCGCCTAGCTGCTCTTCCGTTGGAAGTGCCACTTCCAGCTGCTGCGCGTATTCTTGGGCTAGTCTACCGTCTTGTAGCCGCCCAATGTTAAGCCGCGGCGTCCGACTTCGACGCGTGTTGTACCGTTTTGCTTCGAATTGCCGGACGCTTCGAAAGCCGGACACTTCAATTGTTATTTGACTTTATTCACCATCTTAACAAGTTTTTCTTGGGTTATCAATGCAGGGAACGATTCTTGGACTTGAAACCATTCTAACAAATGTAAGTAATTCGTGATTTGTGGTAAAAACTTGAAAATTAGAGGTAAAAGTTGAAAGCATTTCATCTACGGTGAATTTCGTTTTTCTTAGAATGCAGCTTAAGACTCAACATTAGAAAAACTAAGCTCATATTTTCTATATTCTATCATTTGCAAAGGGTATTAGTAATTTATTAACATAGTATGGCAGCACTCTTTGTCATGAATTAGAGACATTGCTTGGGAATTCATAGCTTTTTAATTTTTATTACATTTTCTTTGTGTCCGGACTTCGAGGCAAGTTTTTACAATTGCTTCGATTTCCGGACATGCTGAAATGATGTTGAATAACTGTTCATCAGTTAAGTTAATTGAAATCAAATGATTCGTAATGAGCAATCATAGTTACAATTTCATTAGATTTGAGTTGCTACACCCCAAATGGAACATTGCTTGCTCTCAGCTTCGATATATACTTATACACATATTGTAAATGGTATCACTTTATTAATTGTACACAAGTAGCAAAACTTGCCTACAGTTTCTAGTAAAGGTTGTCTTCAAATGTATTTTTTTTAACCATTCACACTTTTGTAGAAAAAAAAACAAGTTCGTAAAACTAGCTTTTTTAACAGAATTGTATAAAAAGACGCGTTGTGAACGACTCCCGTCGAATAAAAAAAACTCAACATTTCTCGGACACGCCCGGGTTTATCAATCCGCATGAATTCATTAGGGGAAGAGGCCCCAAAACGCCATATAAAATAAAATAAAAATACGTAAAAATACCCATATAGTGTTACAAATAAGACAATAAAGCTTTGTTTGCTTAGCTAGGGCATACTGCCCCTCCTTCCCCTATTCCAATCGCTCCTTTCAATCCTTGATTTCCAAAAGCAAACTGAAACGGATTTCAAAAGACACATAAATACCTCTAATTGCAGCTTACCCACGTTGAATTTGAGAGGTAGTATTGAAGAAAATATTTCATTACTCACAGACACGTCAAATGTCAAAAAAGCGTTCTACCTTGGAAGGGAAAAGGAAGGAAATTGTATGAAATTATTAGATTCCCAATGTTGTATATTGCAGTTAAATGCTCCCGCTTGGTTTCAAATGCTGTTTTTGATAGTCCTGGTCAATCTCGGAGCAGAAACTTCGGATGGTACACACAACCGGGGGATGCCAGATTTCCATAAATTTGTATAGAAACCTTACCTTACGGATTGATATTAATCGAGAAATATGAATGCTGTATTCTAGTTGTCTCTGAACGGATTGAATTGGCTATTTAAAGATCAATATAGCCAAACTCGAAGTGTCCGGAAATTCGAAACAAAAGTGTCCGGAATTTGAAGCATCCCTTATACTGTGTCCGGATTTCGAAGCACGCGACGTTCAATGTTTTCGATTATATTAGCTATTTCGTGCATACAAAATGTCATTTTCAGTACACTACAGCAAATTCGATAAGTTAATCTTGAGAGTGTGTGTTATCACTCAGTGTCAAGTACTTAATTCCGTTTGTAATATTGAACTGAAAATTTAGCAGTGCTTAGGTGTCCGGACTTCGAGTCGAAACGGTACACCGTCGAGAGTTTTGAGCGCAGGCATACTGCAACGAGGTAGTGGTCGGATTCAATATTCGCACTGCGGTAAGTGCGGACGTTCGTGATGTCGGAGAAGAATTTACCGTCGATTAGAACGTGGTCGATTTGGTTTTCCGTTTCTTGGTTAGGTGATCTCCATGTGGCCTTGTGGATATTTTTGCGGGGAAAGAAGGTGCTTCGGACTACCATTCCGCGGGAGGCTGCGAAGTTTATGCATCGTTGGCCGTTGTCATTCGATACGGTGTGCAGACTATCCGGTCCGATGACCGGTCTATACATTTCCTCCCTTCCTACCTGTGCGTTCATGTCACCGATGACGATTTTTACGTCCCGCAGTGGGCATCCATCGTATGTCTGCTCCAGCTGTGCGTAGAACGCTTCTTTCTCGTCGTCGGGTCTCCCTTCGTGTGGGCAGTGCACGTTGATGATGCTATAGTTGAAGAAACGGCCTTTAATCCTCAGCTTGCACATCCTTGCGTTGATTGGCTGCCACCCAATCACGCGTTGGGGCATCTTACCCAGCACTATGAAGCCGGTTCCCAGCTCGTTGGTGGTGCCACAGCTTTGGTAGAAGGTAGCCGCTCGATGCCCGCTTTTCCACACTTTCTGTCATGTCCAGCAAATCTCCTGCAGCGCCACGACGTCGAAGTTGCGGGGATGTAATTCATCGTAGATCATCCTGTCGCAACCTGCGAAACCTAGCGACTTGCAATTCCATGTTCCAAGCTTCCAATCGTGATCCTGTATTCGTCGCCTAGGTCTTTGCCGATTATATCGAGTCGCATTATCTCTTATATTGTTCGTAATGATTGGTTTTCTAGGCGGCTTATTGGGCCTGCGCAAACCTCCTGTCTCGTCGGAGGGCCGTCGTGTCAGGGCTGTTTAGCGTCCCACCTAACACCAGGACTCTGGGCTTGTGCGCTTTGAGCAGCACACGGTCGCTTTGGTGGGAGCCTACTTGCGGATACATGCAGCTTTTTATAGAGGTTTAACAGGGCCCACTGTCAAACCCCACCACATCCTAGGCAAGCCCCACAACTCGCAGATGGGCTGGGGAGGGATCGTCAAGCCCTTGGACATAGTCTCTGCTGCCCGCAAAGGTTGTGGAAAAGTTATTTTACTTAAAAATTTATTACATCAAATAAATATATGATTTTCCTAATCTTTTCTTTTTTTTGTCTTTATTATCGAGACTTTCAGCCCGAGGCTGGCTCGTCTGGTAAGTTTCCTAATCTATTTTCATTAACATGAAACAGGTAGTTTGGCAATTATCAGCCAAATTATCAACATTCCAGTCGACGTGGCCCAGATGGTAGGCGAACTTCCCCGCCAACTGGATGACGGCTATGCTATCAACAATACACAAATCAAGTTACTTGTCCGGCTACGTGAAGAAAGGTATCTTTAAAGCATGGCTGAGCAATTTGGTTACAACAACGCCCTACAGGCGGAATGGAATTGTTTTCAATGAAGAAAACTTGGCTGCGATCGGACAAACAGAGCAGACGGGTATTTCGGAGGAACGTAGGGCAGTATTCCTTAAAGTCGTCGACGAGATGAACGAGGTAGAAATGATGATTGGACAACAACATACACTCATGTGGAATGAAGACAAGTGTCTGGAACTTGCACCGGCACAAAATCAGAAACCGCTTTCCATTATCTATGATGTTTGCTGAGGAGCTGTCTTTCCCTGATATTGTCGGTGTAGCACCAACTTAGAATTCGGAAGTCAGGACTTCCGAACCGAACTTTCTTCCGAAGTTTTATATGTAAAACTAATTGATGCGTTGTTTAACGCATCTTTAGGCGAATCCAGCGCACTATTCTGAAGTTGGAAAAGTTGACTGTATCTGGAGAAATCCAACTTCTGTATAAAAAGCGTTTTAACTTTGTTCCGGATAGACAATATTTAAATTGGACATCCGAGATGCTTCAACCGTGAAGTCCATGTAGCAGCGTTCATGATGGCTACTAGAGAGGTGCGGAATCGACGGGGTGCGAGACCGGAGCATATTTTCTATATGCCCATGAAAATCATGCGGCTGCGGGTATCGAAAGGATTAAATAATACCTTTAAATGCATGTGCACTGCCAATATAACAAGGGCACAGTCCGCAATACCGCAATATCAACGCCAGGGAACATATTTAGAATTTCAAAATAAAATCTTTTACACTTCACGTAATCCTACGTCCAATTGGCGGTCGTGTCTCGGATACAACCTTCTACTTTTTATCGCTGATGTAGCTGCACATCTGCGACGTGCTTTCGTTGTCGTGTGGAAAGAAGATGGACCATTCCTTCTGATTCCCCGTTAAGATAGATAAATTTCTAGTAACAACTTAACGAGACGCGAGTTGGATGGAAAATCCTAGCGTTGCGTTGGCTCTTGGATCTGCTTTTTCGTCAAAACCGTCTCACAGCAAATCCACCACATTCGAATCACCGTCAACTGGGCCCTTGTCTTCGTCTTGTCCTTCAGAACGTAGTATTGTTTTTTTTTAATACGCTTCCTCTTCCCTTACAACAGTGTCCGCGCAGCATCCAGTTGTTGCAGCTGAAATTCTAGTCTAGTTGTATCCTTGGCGAAAATCAATGTATCATTTTTGTTCAGTTGCATCATGCACGAAAAACATGAATGGAAGATTTGATGATTCAATGATTTGGTCATATTTTCTAAAACAACAATTGAATGAATAATGCATTTTTTGAGATACTCGTATAATTTATTATTTTGATCAAAATAATAAAAAAAAATCCAATAAAATATATCCCAAGTACGAGCACTATTGGAATCATCACACCTACTGCGCATCAAATGTGACGTTTCCTAACGGTTGCGTTCGATCCAAACCCGGCAGGTCCGCTACGCTTTCACTGAGATTTTGAATAATGGACACATTGGGACCGCTCACCGTCCGAGTAATTCGCTGGAAGCTTCCATCGGGCTTGGTGGTGTTGATCGTTTCCCTCACAGCGTACGTTCCATCCGGTTTGCGGAAGGTACGTTTGGCTGCACCACTGGAACCTCTCAGTTCTTCGACCCTTTTGGGCAAACGTGCACTGGTCATGGGCGACGATCTGGAGAAAGTGTCGTCGAAATTCCGTTGAGTGCTCTGATGGACGGGCATAAATTGATCGCTCGAGTCCAGATCCGATATGTTTCGGTTCATCGACGGGTAATAGTCCATGTCTTGCGAGTACTCGAATCCACTAATCATTGGGGTTTCGTCGAATGTGCCTTCGCTACCCATTCCTAGCTCCATGCCGGACGACTCGTTGAAGTAGTCGTCCAAGTTCGATATTTCACGCCAACCGGGTGGGATATTGGCTGGCGATGCCCGGGTTGTATTCAACGGTCTTGTGTGATTTGGTCTATGTTCCGACATTAGCTGCCGAGGTTGAGAAGTCATTTGACGCCTTGGAGTGGAGGGACCAGAACGCATGCTCGTGGTGTGGCTTCTCGGAGTTGTTCCAGCCGTCAGCCTGGGAGTGGACGGTTTCTTGAGGCGAAGAATGAGCCTACTCAACAACTGCTGGATGGGAACCATGAACTGCAGCAGCTCGGGGTCGCTGATGTTTTTGTTCATGTTTTGAAACATGGTTACGGAGAGCGACACGATGGCACCGATGAGTCCCATTGTGAGCTCACGGTTCGATGGAGCCCCAACGGCTGCCGAAATGTTGCGGGTTCTATCCATGGTGCTCGGGGGTCGATGGAGGCAAATAGAGTTTATGCTTTCAGACAAGTTTGACACGACAATTACATTGTTTTCATTGTTTCAAGGAATGCTTTGATTCGATGTTAATATTTTCTGAAGTTTCTGATAAACGGTACTTCAATTTTCAGTGAATATGAACCATTTGATTTTTTTGTTTCCTTATTGGCATTGCGTTTTTATTCAGACAAAATGATGTTGATACATTAGGTGAGCATGAATATTATTTGATATTTGATTCGGTATTAACAAATTTAAGCAAAATTCAAATTCGAAATTCATAATTTTACGGAATTGATTGTTTTTTCACCTTAAAATTATTTAAAAGGAGCTTATATAATATGTACACATAACATATAGGCATCTTTGCCGTGGAATGCGGTCCTTCGATGATTTTGGAACGCTAGCGAACCTAGCGGTGGAAGTCAAGCTTTACTGAACAACGCACATTAGGCAGAGCAGCATCGCATGCTTTGCTTTCTCTTTCTGTCGCCCTGGATATACGGGAGTGCCGTTCGTCGATTGTTGATACACAAAGAGCCTACTTTGAAATTTGCAGTTTGTTCTATGATGTCTATCTGTTTTGTGATATGTAGGTAGATCTTCATTAGGGAAGTTTTACTAATTTTAAATTTTTCAATAAATTAAATCAATAAAATTTTGACAACCCTTCCACGTTTCTCACATTTCATAAATAACATTCGGCTATTATTGGCTGAAATGGTGTTCTTGGCGACAACACTGGTACAAAACAAGTCACGCGCGGATGCCGGGTTGGTTACATTTTTGGCCTTTCGTTGATTGCTATTACTTATAAGTGAGTGTAAAATATACAGTCAGCTTTTTCTTGTCCGACTATTTAGCAAATAATAAAGACACTTTTTCCTATACAATCTATGAATAGTTGATCAAGAATGCAATATATCAATATCAAGAATATAAGCCTAGAATTTATATGACACATATTTATATGACACATTCAATCACTAACATAATTATGTTAGCACTAAGTGCTAACATAATGGCTATAAACTTCGAAAATAATACAGAAACTTTGTACAATCAAAAGATTCGACATACATTGCCAGATGAAATAATTCGCAGTTAACAGGTTCTTGAACATGACCCAAGAGATCTCAATGTATTGTCACTTTGAGCCGCGAAAACTTTTTTCCTTCACTGTAACTAGAAAGTTGGGAAGCGTTTCGTGTACCGAAATATCGAGCAAGAGAGAGTCCACTGTAAATTTGTAGTCCATTCAAGACGAATTCTCTCACTTGTGTCCCATGAAAAGATAAGTGGGATGACAATGGATCTGGGGAAACCACACGGGTCGAAAAGTCCAACCAGCCAGTCATCGTCAACGGAAAGAACGCCAGCAAAAAGTGATTTATGGGCCACAAATGGATTCAAATGCAAATACGAAAGACGACGGCAAAAGGAAATATTTCCCTCGTCTTTGATTCCAACAGAGAAAAGCATGTTGCCCAAGTACTTTGTTGAAGGTGGTCGACTGAGAAAAAGTTTGAGAGCTGTTTTTTTGAATAAAATTGAAAGAAATGAAAAACTCCTGTATGTGGCGATTTTGAGATGAATGTCTTACTGGTCAAATTTGATTAATTTATGAATTTCTCCAGAAATTCAGAATTGATTGAAGGATTCAGATGCCTCGGCGAAACAACGACTTGCGGCAGATCAATACAAATACTTTATTTAACCTATTTACCGCACACGTACGTACCATACTTAAATATGCTGCCGCACCACGAAAGTTACTTACCATTTCACAAATAATTACTTCCTATGAACCTTTTGGTTGACAAAATTGGTCCTAAATGTTCGCTAACTAATTCTGATTTCACACAATCGCTGGGAAGCCAACCATCAGAAGTTGATGTCAAACCATAAGGTACTGGTACTAACAATTTACTTCTGCTGCTAATGGTTTCTCAGTTTTCCAATAAAACATCATATTAAGCAGCCGCTAGCCCAAATTAGCAAATTCCGAGCGCTAATTGGGTTGCCAAAAAATCTTAAAGAAGTTTTCTCCTCGAAAAGTAAAATTATCAAACTGAAACAGTTCGAAACCACTGCGCAAGACTGTCTGCGTGTGGTTGGTTCATTGCGTTGGATGATGCGACGACATCGGAAGGGCGCACTTATTGAGTGTACTCGGGGTAAATAAATTATTTTTAATTGTGCTTTATTAAAGTCTGCTCTTGTGAACAAGAGTGCGAGTGATTGGGTTGGCGGAAAACAAGGCTAACAAGTGGCAATGGGATTTTTGCTGTTTGAAAAAGGATTGTACGTACTTGACCAGATTAGAAGTGTAATCATCCAAATTTTGGATCTGGATGGCTAGGATGAACAAAACAGATAGAATGTATTGACCTTCAGAATTGTTTGTAGATAAAGAAGAAAAATCTGTTTTCGGAAATTTTTTTTTATTGTGCTGATTATAGCGCTTCTCCATCAAGCATAGCCGAAAAGAAAACCTACATAGCTAAAAGGAATATTCAAAAACGTTCACTCAACGAAAACCGCATGTTGATTAATTGTTTCAATAATTAGTACAGTTATATAATTATATCTATTATCAATGGTCTATGCTATGGCGTCATAAAAATAAACTGGGTCAGTAACGTAAATCAATGTGTTATCAGCATATCCTTTTGAAGTCGAGTATTTTGTATACGGTTTTAAAAAAAAATGTTCACTAATGGCATGAAACAATCTTCGCAAACCTTATAATTTTAAGCAACGCTTTCTAGAACGTATCCTGCAACATGGTATATCTTATTCTTTTCCAAGTTGTCGAACGTTTTATCATAAAAAATTCATTGGGGAACTCCATGTCGCATTGTGCGTTATCTTGTCCGTTTTAATTTGTATCGGATGTTTGGCTCAGGTCTCGAATTTCAATCGTAAAGTCGGCTGCCACGTCCTATCATCGGATGATACGTTGACGAGGTGATTTGCATCAAAAATTGGTACACGGAAAGCAGTTTAAGGTTGTCTTCAAACTGTAGAGCAGTTGGGCGTTTCTGCTTGAATCTTATTAACAAGAAAACATACTCCGCGCAATTTTGCGTGAAGCGTGTTGTAAACAGACAAGAATACTTTTGGTCGATTAAGAAATATGTTTGTAAATGAAGAATGGAATGTGTACACAGGATAGCTGCTTCTTGCCTGGGTTTCCAGATCTTACGAAACCATCCAAAAATACATAAATTTCCTGAACGATGAAGATGTTTGGTATGCTTCCATGTTATGGAGAGAAAGCACCAAAGTTGACCGACGAGATGACATAAATTGGAACCACCGCCAGATGTTTTGTATTAAAAAGCCGTGATTAGGAGTTCCGTCCTTCTGGTTTCAGCACAAAATTTACATCTTTCCAGATTTGTCGGGAAGCCACCTTCAAGTGCTTGGCTTTCTCAAAGTTAACCAATTGTTGCAAATGAAAAACATTACCGACATCTGATGTTAGACCGTTTTCTCGCTTGATATACACCGGTTCATAAATGGGAGAAGAGTCATTTGACCGAAACCTATTTGACCGAATGCCACTAGGCCGAAAGTTGTTTGGCCGAATATACCATTTGGCCGAACAGACCATTAGGCCGAAAGTTGTTTGGCTGAATATACCATTTGGCCCAAAGGGTCGTTTGGCCGAAAGGGTTATTTGGCCGAAAGGGTCATTTGGCAGAAAAGGTTGTTTGACCGAAAGGGTTATTTGGCCGAAAGGGTCATTTGGCCGAAAAGGTTATTTGGCCGGAAGGGTCTTTTGGCCGAAAGGGTCATTTGGCCGAAAGAGTCGTTTGGCCGAAAGGGTCATTTGGCCGAAAGGGTCATGAGGCCAAAAGGGTCATTTGACCGAATGGGTGATTTGGCCGAAAGGGTCATTTGGACGAAAGGGTCATTTGGTCAAAAGGGTCATTAGGCCGAAAGTGTCATTTGACACGTGACCACATGACCACATGACCGCATGACCCTTTCGGCCAAATGATCCTTCCGGCCAAACGTTCGTTTCGGCCAAACGACCCTTTCGGGTAAACGACCCATTCGGCCAAACGACCTTTTCGGTCAAACGACCCTTTCGGGTAAACGTCCCTTTCGGCCAAATGGTTTGTTCGGCCTAGTGGCATTCGGCCGAACGGGTTTTGGCCAAATGACCCTTCCCCGTCCGGGAATTATGTTATCTTTGAAGTGTTTCTTATTGCTTTCTTATTGTTGCCATATTCTCTCTGACAAAACCACAACAAAAAGCGCGTTGCCGATGAGAAAGTTCGCCACTCTTCGTCGCTCTTCCCATACTCTCTGTCAGAATCCAATGAAGCTCTATTTATTATTATATTTTGTCCTATTTAACACAAAGTATACTTTTATAAAACGAGAATCCCAAACATGGATATGTTTAGCGCTTATTTTGGCAGTTTTTCCATGGAAAATTTAACAAACGTATCCGAGAAAGTGAAAATTTGTTTCTTGTTCAGTCGTGTTTCTCCAGTAAGCGGATCGGGGATCGTCGAAATTTAGTTTTGCTTTGTGCGGGTGAGTAAATTAATCAGAAAGTGAAAGTTTGTTTTTTGTCCAGTCGTGTTTCTCCAGTAAGATAATAGCCAACGAGCAAGCGTTGTGCAGTGCGTGTTTTAGTCGTTGCGAAGTAGTTAAGATATCAGTCTTCGAGAAAAAACGTAAGACACGCGTTGCTTTTCCGTTTTTGTATCATCATGAATATGACGTCGTTCACAAGAAATAATTAGCCGCATACCAAGGTGATTTCCAATATAGTTCCTTCCCAACTAACATACTATTCCTTTCCAGTGCGCTCATGGAGATGCAGAAGACTCCTCGGTCTCTTGTAGCAATGAGTGTCGAACTAATTTTCCTCCCCTTATCCCAATTGACTGTGAGGACGTGGCCGGCATCGTTATTGGTCTTGAATAAAAGAAACTCCGAAGCATGTACAGTGAGAATAGTTTTCTTCTAGTCCCGAGAAATCTATTCAAATGGTGAGCTGTGCATTATTTGTTGTTTCTCGGCCAATCACGACTAGCAACTACGATGGGTACAGTCAATCAAGCTAAGCTAAGCTAAGGAAAATTTTACAAACGTATCCATTTGGCGGGGCTGCTGTCTGACTCAATGCACCTGACTATCAACATGCCGTCATCACTACCAGACCAACCCATGAACATGCTACAGACTAATAATAAAAGTGTGTCAACTCATTTGTGCTGATATTCGTAATGGAATCCTCTAAATGTATTTATTTTCGACGTTAATAGAACTAGCGGTTTGATCCAGAATGGAGTTACTGGGAGCGAAAACAAGACAAGAGCAAAGCTTAGACAATAAATGTATAGAAAAACAATCAATTGGTCGGAGTTCTTCCAAAACGCACCAATGATAAATTCCCCATTTTGTCGCACACGTTTTCGTGTAGCAGATCCAAATAATTACCAAAATATTACCAAATCGTATATAATATCTGTCCATCCTACAACTTGGGATGCCTAACAAATGTACGAATTAATTGAAATGAATTGATTTTCGTTTTCATTCTACGAACAACATATCACAAAACCGTCTAAGACGAATTAAGTACTGTCCATTTAATTCCACCAGTTAATTTTCGTTATCTTTGCAGATACGTATTTCGACCACAACTGTGTGGTCGTCTTCAGTGTCTTGTACTTGACTGAGTGAATGAGTGAGTGTTTCTGAGCGTGTTTTGAGCGTAACATCTGAGTCAATTTTTCAATCTGGCCAATTTCCAATAGCAAACAATAGGACAAGATTCCCCGTCGAATGGAACAGGTTCCGAGCAATTCGGCCAATGTCAATGTTACATTCATGCACACATAACAGACCTCAACAGTTGACAGAGACAGAGACAGACAGTTGAGTCGATTAATATATAACACTGTGGGTTTCCGAGCCTTCTATCAAAAGTTTAGTTATGTAGTGATCATATAGCCTTTACGTATACGTAGTATACGAGAAAGGCAAAAATTGGGAATGGTACACAATTGAGCTTTGGCTGACTTTTACGCATTGGTGAGGCGACTACCCAAAGACTAAGTTAAAGTCTCCCACTATAACCAATGGTTTTTATCCGGTTAGCTTTGTCGCTATAATGTATAAAAAACTGCTATACTGATCTATTGTTCTCTTTGGAGGAGCATAACAATTGCGGAAATATACTCCATTGACTTCTGATTTGATAATGCCAGTGTCATCGAGAAACGCGAGAATCTCCTGAATGCCGACCACTAGTCCATATTGCCACAACGTTGGACTTATCCGCGATCCAACCGGGGGGCGGATCCGGCTGGGATGTGGTACGGTCAAAGCCAAAAATCGGCCATTTTGTAAACCACGCGCGTTTCCAATTTTTTTTCTAGAGCACGAGATGAAAGAACCATAACGCGTATGGGGCTGATATAATGGTAGATCGTTTGCTTAGTTATGCTGAACAATCATAATTTGATTTTCGGCACTGTACGAAAGCTATTAGGGGAACTGGGGTAGGACGCCCACGTTAAGGAAAATGCCATTTTTATCAATGAAAACCACCATTTCAGCCAGTTTTCATCAGCGCATACTGAAGAACAGCATATCTGCGACTGACTACCGATAACAGATATCTAATTGTCCATTTTATTGCACAGAAATTTGATTTTAAAAAGCACCCGAAAAAAATGATTTTGAAACGATGCGGGGTGAGATGCGCCAGTGGATGGATTAAAACGCGCATGTGCTCATCGTACTGATTTTAATTTTAATTGCCTACATTAAGGCAATTAACCGAATGTTTCAGCTGTTTCGGTTATACGAAAAGAGCATGGACGTACTGCCTCACACCGACCTCAGAAGTTTGAGGGCCCATAAAATCGTATTAAGACCGATTTTGACGACGATTTTGTTTTGAACATAAAGTATGAGTAAGCAGCATGGCTCATGGCTCAATTATTAATTTATCAATGTATAACAGCGACAGAAAGACTAAATTCCACCGAGCTAGAATTGCATCAAAACACGCAAAAATCGTTTTTCGAGTTTTTCATGTATAACTAGAGAAAAATCATGAAATATATGTATCCAATGGCAATATTTTTCATTGCTTTATCGTATAGACTATTGAAAATAATCAAAATGGGGATATTTAACCTTATTCAGGGGTGGCGCGTTTTAACCCCTATGGGCGTGCTACCCCCACTTCCCCTACGCCAGATTTGGGCTTTTGGAAATGTATGTAGATAAACGTGTGGTGAATTTGAAATTCACCACGGGCTTCATTCTATAATCACCTTACGGGCAGGTGATTATAGAATGAAGCCCGTGGTGAATTTCAAATTCACCACAAGTTTATCTACATACATTTCAAAAGCTCAAATCTGGCGTAATTAGTTTTGCACAGTGCCGAAAATCAAATTATGATTGTTCAGCATAACTAAGCAAACGACCTACCATTATTTCAGCCCCATACGCGTTATGGTTCTTTCATCTCGTGCTCTTGAAAAAAAATATTGGAAAAGCACGTGGTTTACAAAATGGCCGATTTCTGGCTTCATTCTATAATCACCTTCAGCTCTCCTGCCTAGCCACTGTGTGTACAGTGACCTGCATAATAAAAAGCCCACTTGCCGTTTTTCATACAAAATGGTCAACTTTGGAGATCTAGATCTCGATTGCGTGTGAACCAATTTTGCTGAAAATTTTACCAGAGCTCAGATATAACTTGAATTTTACCACATCTATGTTTCGACCATATTGATTCATAGGGTAAAAAGTTATCGCGGTAATACCAAAACGATTTTTTCGGCAAAAAATTTATTTTATAATATCTTGAAAACTCCAACTCTTAGTGTACAAGTATATTCCGAAAACTTTTTTGTATTGCCAAAATACGCGTTTTTGCTGAATAGTTCATCAGTTTACAACCTATAGAATTCAAGATATTTAAAAAATAAATTTTTGCCAAAAAATTAATTCTAGTATTACCGCAATAATTTTTTACCCTATGAATCAATATGATCGAAACTCAGGTGTGGTAAAATTCAAGTTATATCTGAGCTCTGGTTAAATTTTCAGCAAAATTGGTTCACACGCAATCGAGATCTAGATCTCCAAAGTTGAACATTTTGTATGAAAAACGGCAAGTGGGCTTTTTATTATGCCGGTCACTGTAACTAGGTTGCAGATGGTCAGAATGGCGAGTTTGATATCCTTGCTGAAGATGTGGTGGCCTGAAAGGAGATCAAGCAAGCATCTAGTTTGGTCGTGATTCACTTTTCGGTCGCCTGTTTTCCAAGTTTCGGATGGAGTTTCGGTCAAAAAGTTACCTGCCATTTTTTTCGTCTTCCGCGAGTGAGACTCGGCCAGTGCGTCGGGACCCAGGTTTCTGGACCGTACAGTGAAAACCGGTCCGATCCGCCTGAGTTTTGGTGGTTTTTCGGTAGTTCTCGCGTGGTGTGACATCGACGCGTGTCGCGCTTATTTTTCAGTCATATGGCTTTTTATCATTCATATGGCTATTGCGTCTAAGTGTAGTAACACTTGGCTTTGTCCCGCACACCGGAAGGACAGTATGTGGCGGATCGCCGTCAGGTTCCCACCGGTACGCAGTGAATTTTTTCATATTTCATAAAATATCACAAATGAGAAAAAAAATGCGACATTCCTCCAAGGATTCCGACGGGGATTCTCCAAGGATTTCGAAGCATCAAATCATTGAAGGATTTTGAGGCAAATCGTTGAATGATTCCGAAGCAATTCGTCGAATAATTCTGAAGCAATTCGTCAAGGAATTTCGAAGATTCGTTGAGGGTTTGGCAAAATGTCCAAATCCGAATTTAATAGTTAAGGAATTTTGAAGCAAATCGTCGAAGTATTCTGAAACAAACTGGCAAGAAATTCCGAAGCAAATTTTCGAACGATTCCGAAGCAAATTAACGAAGCATCGACATCTACAACACTTCAAACTGTCTTTGAGCTTAGATCCTAATATTCAAATCGATCAACATAAAGATCTTTGAGGTCCTCACTATTTCTATAAGTTGAAATAGCTCCACGGGACTTTGTTACACTAATATAGACACATTATAGAATTCGTTGAACATGTACGACAATCCAAACTGTTCATGAGTTCAATTCTTTATATTCAAATTGATCAACAAGAAGATGTACGATGGTCTAGCATGAACTCACCCCCAAAAATTGTATGGTGAAGGACATCTAGGATAGATCCATATACAGTGAACTCTCCCTAACTCGATGTTCTGTAACTCGATATTTTCCCTTACTCGATGAAATTCAAAGTCCCTTGAATCCAGCATACTGCGTTCCCTCCGTAAGTCGATATCTCCCTTACTCGATATTCTCTAAGTCGAAGTAATTTTCCAATGCATTTTTACCTCGCTAACTCGATGTTGTCTGAAACAGTTACATGTACGATATAATAAGAAGTTAGAAGTGAAAAGTGATAAGCGAAGAAGTGAGAATGAGAAGTGAGAATGAGAAGTGAGAAGTGAGAAGTGAGAAATAAGAAGTTAGATGTGAGAAATGAGAAGTGGGATGTGAAAAGTGAGAAATAAGGAGTGAGAAGTGCGAAGTAAGAAGTGATTAGTGGCGATTGAAAAATGAAAAGTGAGAAGTTAGAAGTGAGAAACTCTAAGTGAGGAGAGAAAAATGAGAAGTGAAAAGTAGTAAAGAAAAAGTTAGAAGTTAGAAGTGAAAAGTTGTAAGTGAGAAATGAGAAGCCAGAAGTGAGATATAAGAATGTATAAGTGAGAAGTGAGAAGTGAAAGGGGAAGAATGAGAATTACGAAGCGAGAAGTGAGATGTGTGAAGTGTGACATGTGTGTGACATTTGTAGTGCGAAGTAGTACTGAAACGAAGTGGGAAATGAATAGTGAAAAGTGCGTAATGAGAAGTGAATAGTGGGGAGAGGGAGGTGAGAAGAGAGATGTAAGAAGTAAGTAATGGGAAATCAGGTGTGTGAAGGGAGAAGTAAGAAGTGAAAACTGAGAGCCTTGGAAAGAGAAGTGAGAAACGATTTTTTTTCTGTTTCCTTCTTTTTTATCATCTTCCTTCTTGTGTCTTCCTTCTTTATGTCTTATGTCCCTCCACTCACTTCTCACTACTCAACATCTCACTTCTCACTACCCAATTATCATCTCTCATTGCTCACCCCTTGCTTCTGTTTATCTAACTACTCATATCGCACTATCCTCACTTTGCAACTATCACATCGAGAAGGGAAGTGACTCCTCACTTCTCATGTCTCACTTCTCACTACTCACATGTTACTGCATAGATCACACTACTTAATACTCACTTCCGTTTCTCAGTACTCACTTCTCACAACTCTGTACTCATTTCGAACGTCTCATTTCTCACTTCCCAGTTCTCGCTGTTCACTATTCACTCTGAACATCTCACTTCTCAATACACTTTATAAGGAAACAAATTTAAACTATTCGGCTAAATGGCATTTGGCCAAATATAAATATATTCCGTATCTCGATACCTCCCTAACTCGATGGTCCCTTCAATATCGAGTAAGGGAGAGCTCACTGTAGTACGTCATGCAGAACTATTACCATTTTTAACACCCCTCTCCCCTTTGTCACACTTCTTGTAATGAACCTCTAGTTTTTTTATTAATCGTCACGCTGCCCAGACCTCCCCCTCCATCCCAGTAAGGATGTGACGTACTTTGTGAATGGCCACCTTACACAAATTTCATCAACAATGAGAGCATTTCTCGAAAAAAAAAACAATGACCTGTTACCAGTCTACTAAATATTTTTTCGATGAAGAAGATTATTATTGAGAAACTTAACTATTGATTCCTTTTGGTACACTGCTTTCAAAAAGTTTACTCCTAGTGTGCTGCATGTTTGGAGCAGTGCACCAGAGCTTATCATGTCGATTCGACAGTTTTACTAAAACGCCTTCTGTTGACGATCTCGCATTAAATGGTTGCAGAAGAACTGAGGGATAGATTTATTTTTGCAACATATTTTGGCTAAGGGGGGTGCCGTAGCGTAGTTGGCTACACGGTCGCCTTACAAGCGAACGGTCATGGGTTCGATTCCCAGCCCCTCCACCAAACCCTCGTCAGTCGCCGGATGCGTAGCCTATACGGTGGCGTATTGGGGAGCGCCCTTACCGTTACGACTGACAAATTGTTCTTCTCGGAGGCATTCCTCCAACGTACCCGGATAAATGGCAACCGAACAATGCAACGATCATTGGATTCGCGACACGGACAAATGGACACAATGGACTCACGTTGAGATGGACCAGCAACAACAACAACAATGAATAATGGAAAATCTAAAAATAGATTCTGTGTGGATTCTGGCTGCAGAATACCACAGTAGATCTCGGCACAGTAGCGGTTAAGTAACACAGAATGCCTACCAAATAAAGAAAGGAATAAAAAAAAAATATTTTGGCTATTACATTTACTTCATTTTGGGATGAGTATGGTAAAAAGCGTTAGAAATGAAATTTTGCGATATTATTCATACGTAAATTACTTTACTTTTACATATAGATATTAGTCTTAGTAAAATCCACTTTAGTGCAATACTAAAACCAATTATATTGTCGATTGAATGTGTTGTAAGCTTTCTTAAGTTCTAGGTACGCAATCCTCATTCGTTGGATAGACTGTCATCTTATGATACCCCTTGATGGATTCAATACTTATAGAAATGGTAAACATATCGTATAAAATATTTAATATGTATAATAAGTATGAAGCAAGTAAGTATGAGAGTACCAACGCCTTCGGGTTGCAACTTACTCTAATTCTGATCGATTATGGATTAGCAATAATTCACATGTACAGCCGGTCATCAAGGGACGTCGTGGTACCCGTAGACCAAGCTTTACTCTATAACACTATTGACGATAAATGGGACGAAAAAAATCTGGATGCGATGTTTGTGATCATAATAACACGTTTTTTTTTTGTACGTACGTACTGTGTACGTAATGATGTCCTTTGGAGCAATTCCAACTAACAAGCAAGTTTGGGAACATATGCGTCACTCTGTTATAGAATTCTGGAGTTCCGTAATTGTTTTGAGAATACTGTGATTTTTATATAATGGTGTTCCATTATGGTTCTCCAACTAACAAACATGCTTCAGAATCTATGATTCACTCTGTTGGTCTTCCCCAATATCTGAACTCATTTATGGTACCGTAGATATTCTGGGAATTTATTATTTGTATATACTGGTGTAATGATAATGATGTCCCATGGGGTTTTTACAACTGACACATACACTCAGGATCCTATGAATCACTCTGTTGGCCTCGTAGACCTCCAATATCTTTGGAGTACCGTAGATATTCTGGGAATGTTGAAATTTTCATATACTGGTGTAATGATGTCTCATGGGGTCTTTACAACTAATATATAAGCTAAGCAGCCTTTGAAACACTCTGTTGGTCTTGTAGACCCCCAAGATCTGAATTCAAGAATGATTTGGAGTACCGTAAATATTCTGCGAATATTGTATTTTGTATATACTGGTGTAATGATGATTCATGGGGCTTCTCCAACTAACACACAAGCTCGGAAATAAATGAATCACTCTGTTGGTCTTGAAGACCTCCAATATCTGAACTCAAGAATGATTTGGATTACCGCGGGAACTCTGGGAATGCTGTGGTTTGCATATACTGGTGGAATGATGTCCCATGGGGTTGCTCCAACTAACATACAAGCTCAGGACCCTATGAATCACTCTGTTGGTGTTGTAGAACTTCAATATCTGAACTCAAGAATGGTTTGGAGTACCGTAGCTATTCTGGGAATGTAGATTTTCAATATATTCACTTAATCATGTCCGTTGGGGTTTCACACAAGCTCATGAACCTATCAATCATTCTGTTGGTCTTGTAGGCATCGAAGATCTGAACTCAAGTATTGTTTGGAGTGCCGTAGATATTCTGGAAATGTTGTATTTTGTATATACTGCTGTAATGATGTTCCATGGGACTTCTCAAACTAAGACACAAGCTCGGGAACTTATGAATTACTCTGTTGATCTTGTAGACCTCCAAGATCTGAACTCAAGAATAGTTTGGAGTACCGTTGATGTTCTGGTATCATTGTAATTTGATAAAAATAGTTTAATTATGTCTCAAGAAGCATTGCCAATTTCAAATTAGGATTGAGGCCCCGTAAAACGCTTTGTTGTTTATGTAGATCATCAAGATCTGAACTCAAGGAAGGTTTGGAAGCCCTAGAAGAACAAAAAAAAAATTTTCCCCCATATTTCTACTGTTTCATGGTTTGCATACGTTTTTGAAGCAGAATATCCAAAATTTATGTTGAAATACAACGAAAAAAAATCCGTATTGAATCGGTTAATTAATAGTAACTTAATTATGCGACTTTGCGTAATAGTGTCTTCCAGACATTTTATAATTAAGTTAACGCGCGTCTTTGTTAATCCGAAAGTTAATACGATACAGGTCGTTTTTAAGTAAGAGTTCTTTCAGAATGGAAGATTTTCTAGATTTCCCCTACATATTCTGTAGATTCTCCACATCTTACAGATGCGGGACAAATATAGGCTGAATCAGAGACTGTGCCGATTTGTTCAACAATCCAAATAAGAAAATTACACATTTTGTATGTCAACAAGTGACAAGTTCATTGGCCTTGGCCAGTTTTCTCCATCCAACATTTTCTACGTTCGATGGGAAACAAAAATCGATTCATTTCAAAGTCACTCGGATGGTGCGGAAAAACATGACAAGTTCATGGGAGGTGACAACGCCCTACCAACAGCTGACCACCATCCTAAAGCCGTCAATAGTTGGGGAGAATGACCTAAAATGCACTCCTTGGTCCAATGTGTACCAACTCGAGCACGATGCAGAAATTCATATTTTTTATAAAATCATTGAAGTTATTTGAGATTTTTGGAATTAATATGCTGGAGATGCTTTCGTTTAAAGAAGTTTAATCCACAAACAATCTGAAAACTCAAGAGCTACGCATTGGATCAACCTCCCCTGAAATGAACCGCACAAACTGGCGCATTCCAATTCTAATATGTTCGTATAGGTGGGTGAGATCGGTATCACCGTCACGACATTTCCACACGGCCATTGATCACTCAACAGATCGCAGAATCCAGTTGGCAGACGAAGGGGAAACAGATGGACCAGCAGCAGATTGGGATGTTTTTCTTTTCTCTTGTCGGACGCGTGTAGCAACAAGGTAAATAAAACATCGGCGTGTTTGTGTGTCTATAGCGTCGAGCCGATTCCTTTGCATCGCACGGCATGTGTATGTGAGAAAATTTTGCATGTAAAACATCCAAAGGTGAATGGAAAGATCAACAAATTTTCCTTGGCAAGGGGAAACTCGCGTGCCAGCGATCGTACGAATACCAAACCACTCGCGCGTGGTAGATGGTCCATATTGGTGTGATCGAGCGATGTGGAAAGCCTAGTTGATGGCCTATTTATAGGATTAGTCGTTGAAAATCGTAGAAGAATTGTTTCATGGCGCCAGTTTGCTCAGTCCTAAGACATTAGAAAAAATAAAAAAATAAAAGTAATAAGCAGATTTTTCAAACTTAAATCGGCCATGCTTAAGTGGGGGAAAAGGTGTTTTCTCATAAATGGAAAGCAATTAAAACGAACGGCTTGTAGACAATTTGAGATATCACAGAAAAATTTCTCTAATATAGAGATAAGAGGATGATAAAATAAATATTACACAATTTTTAACAAAATTAAGACAAGCATTCCTTTAAGCTTATCTTCTACTTGATGGGATACTCGATGAGCCAACGCCGTTTGTGTGATTTGACTGAATGACCAAAATCTCGTATAAAATCTTGTCAAATCTCAGGGCACTAAGGGGGAGCGTCTGTTATTTTAATTTGTTCAATGTCAATGTCGGTTGACGCTCTTCCGGTATACGATCCAACTTTAGTCATATACTTTTAAAAGAAACCAAGCAGGCAATCTTCTTCTTCTTATTGGCATTACATCCCCACACTGGGACAGAGCCGCCTCGCAGCCTCGCATTCATTAAGAACTTCCACAGTTATTAACTGCGAGGTTTTGAAGCCAAGCTACAATTTTTGCATTCGTATATCATGAGGCTAACACGATGATACTTTTATCCCCAGGGAAGTCGAGACAGTTTCCAATCCGAAAATTGTCTAGACCGGCACCGGGAATCGAACCCAGCCACCCTTAGCATGGTCTTGCTTTGTAGCCCCTTTGTGGCAGGCAATCTAGAATTCCTAAATAATAATAGAAAATGTAAAATTACAACACAAAAAATATTGTAACGAATAACTTCAATTAATAGAAAGTCAAGTTGTCTCGATATTTGGAGGCATGTAAAACAAAATACACATTTGCAAACAAGTGAAACAAAAATATCTAAGTTTTTCTTTGGAATGTACTAAAAACGACAAAAAGATTTGAACGAGTTTTTACATCCATATTGTAAATCAAACCAAGTCCCAATTATAAATGTTATAGGGTATAATTTGACAGGTTCTATTCGTTAATCCTTTGCGTGAATCGCGTCGTGTCGAACTTCGCGTTTACTCTGGCAGCCATACAAGACTGTAAAGCACAGATAATCCAACACTAGCTTAAATTTCTTTCTTTTCGATCTCCAGAAACAACACTCCAACAATACAAACATGTTGAAACAAAAACTTTTTCATCCCGCAGATCAAACTCCCCGTACCGTACGGTCATGAGTTTCCCACCGCATTGCTGACTGGTATTGGTACACTTTTCATCTGCGTCTCTGTTTCGATCCGCATTTTTGCCTGCTTTTCGAAGGGAAATCGTTGGCCAGCGCCATTCAGTAGCACATTTTCCCATCGTTCGACCCAGACGCGCCGAATTCCTGCTGATTCTGGCGCAAATCGAAAAGGCGACGATAACCGTAAACGACGACGTCGCTCTTTTTCTCGTTCATATTTCAGGTGCGCGCGCTGTGATTGATGAAAATTCCACGCTTTGCGTTTTCCAAAATAAGAAGAAAAAATCGTCGAAATTCATGTTCCACGGATTGGAATTTAAAGTGACGGGGCTGCTGGCTGCATGTGCCGAGTCGTGAGCGACAATTATCGGGAGGAAAAATAATTTCCTGGGGTGGAATGTCTGCTCCCGGAATTCGAAAGAATGATTTTAAAACGATCGGTGAATCCATGTGTTAAATGCTGCACAACAAAATTACCCAACCGCGCCAGTAAGAATGCAATAAGTGAAAAAGGAAATACGATTTAATCTTCGGCATGAGGGATATTGAGATATGCAATAATAAATGCAAAAGCAGTGAAATGTCTTCGTTATAATTTTCAACACACCTTTGTAAGAAAGGGAATCCAGAGAATTTCTTTTATTGAAGGTATTTTTCAACAAAACATGTTTGCCTCCGGAAAGCCGAATAAATAATATACTACAAGTCATTTCTTTGCTGCAGCATGACACAGTACGACTGTGACACTCGATCTAAGAGCTAAATGGATTACAATAAATCGTCTAAAAGACAGCATTCCCATCATGCGGAATATTTGATGCATGTCATTAAATATCTGTACCACAAATCCAACTTGAAACTATTTAGCTTTTACGATGAATGCGTTTCTTTAGTATTATTTTGAGAGGAGCCTATGAAAACTGGTTTGATTGAATCACTTAATACTGAGAAATCGATCAGTATTGAACATAATCATAAAAATAAGAAAAAAAATAGGTTGTTGGTGCTTTACGCATTCTAGATTCAATCCATTATCAACATTTTTAAAGGAATCACTTCGCTGGACAATTTTTATCAACTGATAATTTAAACGTATATTCACCTACGTGTAATTTTATTTTAAATGTTTTAGTAAAGAGCTGTCTACTGTCTACCTGCCTGACCATTTCAAACTCACCAGGTATTCACAGCAAATCCAAAATTAATTTACATCCAAATCAAACAACCTTGTCAATTGAGTTGTTTTGTTTTCTTTCATACCAGAGAAAACAAATTCCGGTTTATTTGCCGGTGCGTGTGGTGCATTTAATGTAAGCAAAACTGATGCGCACGTAAAAAAAAAATCAGTGCTGGTGGTGGGCTTCATGCCCCCGTGGACCTCGTAGAGCAGCATCCCCGCTTGTTTAATAAATGGCGTAAAATAATTAAAATTTGATTCAACACGTGAGGATGCGTGTGCGGTTGCGGAAAAATTGATCAACAAAGTGTTGCCCCCACAACGCGGATGAAGAGGGAAAAAGTGGTAATGCGTGGCCCAGCAAAGTACGTGCTCGTGCGGTTTCCAGTAGTGAAGCGAGTGAAAGTTTTCCATAAACCGTGGCTAACAAATTGGAAAATGGTTGGACTTTAAAGGTTCTCGCTTTTCGTGTAACGAAAATGGGGGTGTGCCGGGTAGGAGTCTCGATGTAGGTCAGTTTACAGAACAGAAAATCCGGGAGCAGATGTGCACGGGATTGGAAATCGTTATATATACAAAATTAAAGTTTAACCGTTT
Source organism: Armigeres subalbatus (assembly GCF_024139115.2). NCBI lineage: Eukaryota > Metazoa > Arthropoda > Insecta > Diptera > Culicidae > Armigeres > Armigeres subalbatus. The sequence goes on along the minus strand of NC_085140.1, from coordinate 40,278,096 downwards.
TCCATTTCCACTGATTGCATTGTTCGATTGGGTGGATTTATTCAACGCAGTCAGTGAAGCAGAGAGTGATGCATCGTTCGAGTGCGTAAACAGAGATATTACTGCTGGTAGTGCTGCGTGGTGCAGTGATTTATTACGGAGAAGCAGTCAAGTCATCGACGGACTCGCTGCAGTGAAGCCATTCGGATTGAAGGAAATTACTTTCGAGTGTGAGCCGGTGGAATGACTACCCGAGGGATAAGGAGGAAAAAGTCATACTTAGCAGAGATTAAAGTAGCTGTAATAGGAGCACCGAGTGTGGGGAAAAGCGGTAAGTAATTGATGGACACGAAAGAGGAACATTATGAAGATTGATGCATTATTAATAAGCTGGAAGCGGAGGGGTGGCAAACAAAAGGAATTTACTTGAAATCTTCCGCATGCGTGCCATTAATCCTTTCACTCATCACTGCTTCCAAGATATTTTATTGCTGTCGATTGAAACCAGACAAACCGTAAAGTATAACAGTTAGAATGAAACCAATAGTGCTCAAAAAATATTTTAATCTGTGATGAAGTTAGGGGCCCTCCTTAGCCGTGCGGTAAGACGTGCGGCTACAAAGCAAGACCATGCTGAGGGTGGCTGGGTTCGATTCCCGGTGCCGGTCTAGGCAATTTTCGGATTGGAAATTGTCTCGACTTCCCTGGGCATAAAAGTATCATCGTGTTAGCCTCATGATATACGAATGCAAAAATGGTAACTTGGCTTAGATACCTCGAGTTAATAACTGTGGAAGTGCTTAATGAACACTAAGCTGCGAGGCGGCTCTGTCCCAGTGTGGGGATGTAATGCCAATAAGGAGGAGGAGGGGGGGGGGAGTTCTTATTCAAACTTGGACAATGGATTTTAGTTACTTCATTCAATTACTACGACCTGTTAAAAAGATTCACTTTAGTGCAATACAAGCTTCAATATTCTGTTTTGAATATTCTCATTACTTACATACATCTTGCACACTTTGCGATTGCGAAAATCGGAGACCGTCACGAAAATATGATAGACTTTGAACGTTAATATCTCAGCCGTTTCTCGAAGGATTTCCAATATGTTTGGACCATTCAATCAAGGATAAGTCAACGCTTCATTGTATTGTTCCAAAAATACAGATTTTCAACTATTTATTTTTAAAAATTGGCAAACAATTTAGAAATAGTAAAACAACCAATCCAGTGAATGCATCGCAAGCACCGACATCAAAATCAAGCAACTTGAGGGTTTGAATCTAATCCTCAGTTCGAACAAGATTTCACGCAGAGCGGACTCAGTGGAGCGGAAACAGCAGCACGATGGCACTGGTAGCACTTTCAACGAAAAACAATCGCATTGATGGAGGTCGATGGCGTCGGTGGTCATCTGTCAACCTCAACGAGCTAGCACTTTATGTGAAGAAAGGGTTGATTACAAAAATATCGTCTACTGTGATTTTTTTTTTTAAATGGCTGCGTCTTACCCAAAACTCATTAAGGTTGGTTGCAGTTAGTTAGTGAAAAAGTGCATTGGGGAAAGAAAATTGGATCTTCTCAGCATTTTCTGGACAGAAGGGTTTAATTTCAAAATCGATAAAGACGCTACTTTAGAGAAAATTTTCTACAGTATCCACCCACCGGCGACCGTCACTCAGACCGACAGACGCCAAGCGATTATGTTTTGTACAATGAAGGAAATTTCGTCTTGGGTAATAGTAGTTTGTGCAACTAGTTGCAAAAAGATGATTTTTTCAGCACGAGTTGTGCGTTTATCCAACGAGGCTTGCCGAGTTGGATAAATACTACGAGTGCTGAAAAAATCGAGTTTTGCAACGAGTTGCACACGCTATTTTTTGCAATGACGAAAAATGGGCTTTAATATGATAAATCTATACCAAAATTGTGCAATCGAATTTACTCCACATGATCATCCATGCCAATAAATTATGTTGCGGCAGAGAACAATAAGATTCCATCTTATCGTGCAAAAATCGCTATGAAGCGATGAATGCAATTGCCTTTGGAAAATTGTGATGTTATGTCCAACAAACCATTTCATTTATTACGAGACGCTTAGAGTACACTATTTAAACACTCACCCAAACTAATTCAGCTAAATGTAGTCAAGTAACTACTGTCCCGATGTAGGTTTTTCATTATAGCACCCAAATGAGTGCTATAATGAATATTATGCAACCCATTTGAGTTGCATAATGGTCATTAAAGCACCCATTCTGTTGGTATGGAAAAGTAGGCCGTTTTATCACTCAAATGACAACTGTAAACCAGGTATTATGATCAGGAATTGCAAAAAAATTATTTTGTTACTCTTTTCAACAAAACGTATTTTGATTTTTTCAGCATCTTGCGAGAAAATTTCACAGGATGCTTTGAATTTCCAATCTACCATGCTTCAAGACCGCTCTCTAGAATCCCGATCAAAATGGATTCCTCGTAGTATAGTAGTAAAATTCTTTTTTATTTATCTTTTTTCTTATTTAAAAAGTTAACATTTCGAGTGATTTAACCTATAGCTCTCCAGCTATAATAGTAGTTGAATATAAACATTATTAATTAATTTGTGTGTATGTGTGGAAACTATTTTACATTTCACGCCAGTTGTGGCGTTTAATGTGGGTTTTAATTAATTAATTTTCATAATCCTACCTATCTTTAACATAAACCTAAGAGACCAATCATTCAAAGCTGGTGTTTTGATCAACCAGTTCCAGTCTAACATCCGTTTTCAATCTCAAACGCGCCGATATTTGATTAACGATAGGAGCCAGTTACTCTGGCGACCTTCGGTTTGATTCCGATATCCTGGAGGAGGTACTGGAGGCTTTTGGGGGTGCATTGGATGAACCTGTATGGTTGATGCTTGATGCCTAGGGATGAGTTCGTGGAAATTTTGCGCATTGAGTGCCGGGGGTTGTTTTCTCGTCGGCTGGTTTTTGCTGCTGACCTTTTTACGAATCTCTACGAATTCCGATCGCTTTCTTCAAACCTTTGCGGTGGCCTCATGATTCTCGCCACAGTTGGCGCATTTTACTTCAATCTGCTGCATATCAGGATTTTTCGCAATGATGCGCCACATATATTTCTCTGCTTGGTGAGCCTCGCCACACTCGATGCAACGGGGAGCCAAACGACAATTTTTGGTATCATGACCAAAGTTGCAACAATTCATGCATAGCGTGACGTCACTATGCACCGGCTTATACCGTTGTCACTCAACAACGGTGCTGTCGATCGCTTTAATCATCTTCAACTGCTTCAGCGTGATTGATTCATGTTGCAAGTGAACCAGATGAAGCTGGTCACGGTACTTCTGAGATTTATCCTTTCTGGCAATCTTGTATATGGCAATGGGAATCAGTCCAGATTCCATCAGCATCTTCTCAAGATCCTCGACCTTCCTGTCGTCGAGACCACCTTCTCAGTTTTCAATAACTCCAGCAAACTGAAGTAGTGGGACTTCGTCTCGACCATCAGTTTCAGCTAAGCATATGCGGTATTTCGAAAAATTTCGTTTCAGGTGATTCGAAACGAAATTCCGCGGAATTTCGCGGAATTTTAGCATGGCGAAATCGCATTTCTTGATTTCGTTTCGTTTCGTTAAATTACAAAAATTTCGCTAGAAAAAACTAGCTTCTAACGAAATTTAACGGAATTCCGCGGAATTTCGAAACAAATTTAAACTTAAACCATTCTTCATATTATCAAAAATTTTGGCTGCGCCGCTGAACAAAATCGTTAAGTTGTTTTTAAAACTTTAGGTTATACATTTTTTTCTAATAACGCTTACTACATAACCCTATTCTTAGTCGACAAATACGTATGTAGTTTTCTTCTATGAAACGTGTTTCCAAGTTTCAAATTTATATTCAGTGATATTTTTTACTATTTGTACAATATGAATGCGGAACCTATCGTGTTGCTGCTGGTCACGGGACGCTAGCTGCCGGGAGAACGCGAAGTGAAAAAAAACTACCTCGCGTAGCAGAAATTTGTTTAACCAGTGTACAACCGATCTTGTAGATGCTGATCACTAGTGTGGGAGAACGCGAAGTGATAAAACTAATGTCTGCATCGAAGAGCACAGAATTATTAAGTGCGGAATCGATCGTATTGTAGAAGCTTAATAAACGAAGCACATTGAATTGTGTTGGATTGATTTCAAACACAGTTTTCGTCTTCTTGTTTTCAAAATAAGTTTACAATAAATATTTAGTCGCTTACCAAGGGGCTTCACATGAATTACCTTTTCTACTAACCAACGATTCTTTTCCCGTAGCGCTCACGGAGATGCAGAGCATTTCTCGGTCTTTTATAACAGCGGTTCTCAACCTGGGGTACATGTACCGCTGGGGGTACTTCCGCCGGGCCCCGGGGTACCTCGGACGAAATGCTTAATGGCGGATGAATTACAATTTTAATCCAAACTTATTAATAAAGCCTTGTATTTTTTTTTATTTCTAAACTTTGTTTTGTACATAATAGGGTAAAGGATGTATTTTGGACCAAACTTACTGGGGCTCTTATTTTGAACCACCAAGAAGAATTTGCTCTCGGTGGTCCAAAATATGAGGCGTCGAACTGGTGGTCCAAAATACCTTCCTTACCCTATGCATGGCGATCAGTAAATCATGGACCTTTGAATCCTGTCCTCCTCAACCAGTACAATGGATGAAGAGATGTGGGACAAAAGATCAAAAGGGCAAAACCTCGAATGAACAAATTTTAAAAATCTTCTATGCAATCTTCCGGGTCAAAACATAATGTTGTATAATATGTTAAGAATATGATTCTTAACTAAAATCTAGAGTCTACAGATTCGAAAGCCTCCATTTGAAAGACATGAAGACATTTTCCCGAAAAGCTCAGTTGCTTTGTTGCAAAAGAATAGGAAGCATCCTTCTACGCTTCTCGGAAGACTCCTTCCAAGCAGCTTGGAAACCTCCTTTCAAGTGACCCCTTTCAAGAGGTTCGAACACTTTCTTTTAAGACGCCTGGAAGCGAAGCTGTTTCTCTAGAAATTTCTTTTTTTCTGCTTCTTTTAAAAGCCTCGGATCTTTTCAAGGCTTTTTGAACAGGCTCGACAGCCTCATTTTAAAGGCTCGGAAGCCTACTACCTACATTTTAAAAGGGTTGGAATTCTCTTTTCTAGAGGCCCGGAAATCTTCTTTTAAGCTTTCTTCTTCAAACTTTCTGTTTTTTCTTTTCTCCTTCGTTTAAAAGGTTCAGAAGGTTCTTCTCAAAAGGCTCGGAAGGCCTCTTCCAAGAGCCTCGAAGCCCTCTCGAAAGCCTTGGAAGCCTCCTCTCGAAAGCCTCGGAAGCCTCCTTTCAAGAGGCTCGGAAGCCTCCTTTCAAGAGGCTCGGAAGCCTCCTTTCAAGAGGCTCGGAAGCCTCCTTTCAAGAGGCTCGGAAGCCTCCTTTCAAGAGGCTCGGAAGCCTCCTTTCAAGAGGCCCGGAAGCCTCTTTTCAAGAGGCTCGGAAGCCTCCTTTCAAGAGGCCAGGAAGCCTCCTTTCAAGAGGCTCGAAGCCTCCTTTCAAGAGGCTCGGAAGCCTCCTTTCAAGAGGCCTCAGAAGCCTCCTTTCAAGAGGCCTGGAAGCCTCCTTTCAAGAGGCTCGGAAGCATCCTTTCACGAGGACAGGAAGCCTCCTTTAAAGAGGCTCAGGAAGCCTCCTTTCAAGAGGCCCGGAAGCCTCCTTTCAAGAGGCTCAGCCTCCTTTCAAGAGGCTCTGGAAGCCTCCTTTCAAGAGGCTCGGAAGCCTCCTTTCAAGAGGCCTGGAAGCCTCCTTTCAAGAGGCTCCGGAAGCCTCCTTTCAAGAGGCCTGGAAGCCTCCTTTCAAGAGGCTGGAAGCCTCCTTCAAGAGGCTCGGAAGCCTCCTTCAAGAGGCTCGGAAGCCTCCTTTCAAGAGGCTCGGAAGCCTCCTTCTAGAGGCTCAGCCTCCTTCAAGAGGCTGGAAGCCTCCTTCAAGAGGCTCAGCCTCCTTTCAAGAGGCCTGGAAGCCTCCTTTCAAGAGGCCCGGAAGCCTCCTTTCAAGAGGCGCGGAAGCCTCCTTTCAAGAGGCTCGGAAGCCTCCTTTCAAGAGGCTCGGAAGCCTCTTTTCAAGAGGCCCGGAAGCCTCCTTTCAAGAGGCTCGGAAGCCTCCTTTCAAGAGGCTCGGAAGCCTCCTTTCAAGAGGCTCGGAAGCCTCCTTTCAAGAGGCTCGGAAGCCTCCTTTCAAGAGGCTCGGAAGCCTCCTTCAAGAGGCTCGGAAGCCTCCTTTCAAGAGGCTCGGAAGCCTCCTTCAAGAGGCTCGGAAGCCTCCTTTCAAGAGGCTCGGAAGCCTCCTTTCAAGAGGCTCGGAAGCCTCCTTTCAAGAGGCTCGGAAGCCTCCTTTCAAGAGGCTGGAAACCTCCTTTCAAGAGGCTCGGAAGCCTCCTTTCAAGAGGCCCGGAAGCCTCCTTTCAAGAGGCTCGGAAGCCTCCTTTCAAGAGGCTCGGAAGCCTCCTTTCAAGAGGCTCGGAAGCCTCCTTTCAAGAGGCTCGGAAGCCTTGTTTCTCGGCCAATCATTATTAGCAACTAAGATGTGTACAGTTAATCAAGCCAAGCTCTTCGTTGACTATTTCCACAATATGTAAGGTACATTGAAGATTTGTGGGCATTTATAGATTTTTGCATGAAATTTGAAAAAAAAAATCCATAATGGGTTGAAATATCATTAAAATTGCTGATAGTTCTTAACTTATGATTGCTTTTAGCTCATACTGACCATAACAGCTGTTCTCATATGCCAAGGACACACAGACAATAGCTCAGTTCGTCGAGCTGATTGTATATAAGACTGTGCTGCCGCTAACCGCAAGTCGAGCACATCTGTATATGGTAAAACAGTTATTTGACTTTGAAAAAGTGAAATCCGAATTGCGTACGTAAAACCAATTTAATCAAAATTCCGCGGAAAAAAAATTAAATTTCGTTTCGTTTCGAAAAATTTCGAATCAAATGAACCTTGATTTCGTTTCGTTTCGAAGTTTCGAAAGTAAATTCATATTTCGTTTCGTTTCGATCCGAATCAACATAGACATTTTAAATTTCGTTTCGTTTCGTTTCGTTAGGAAAAAGTGTGTTATCGCATACCCTTAGTTTCAGCCCATCTGAGCACAACTTGATTGTGCGCTTTTATGTGCCAGATCACAAAGGGGCGGGGCTAAAGGGTTTATTTTAGTGAACACGCTAACTTTCACCTACTCAGTGACTGAGTAAAATTGTATTGCTCTCTCTTTCTATCCCATGGAAATTTTACTCAATTTCCGTCAAAAGCAGGACAACTCAAAACGACTTGAAGTCGAGTCAAGTACGAGACACTGAAGACGGCCTTACTGTTGAGGTCGAAATACGTATCTGTCAAGATACAATTAAGTGGTGGAATTCAATTGGATTGTAAAAACTCGTCTTATGACAAGTGAAAACATTCCACTAAAAAGTTCAAAATAATTTTCTTACCGAATAGTCTGTTTATCTGGGTGAAGATTTTTCCCAATGGTAAATACCTCTTCTTGGATAAATAGTTTTAGTCCTGAAAAGGACTGTGTGTAATAAATTCTTGAAGTTTCTCTCACTTTGCCACCGGTGCCATAGAAAACGATATACGTACGCTTGCAATGGAAGGCGGAAACGAACGTTGCAAATAAATATATTCGTGTTTGGTTTCGCGCCACATTTTTAAAGATGATATCTTCTAGGATGCTGATGCCATACACTGAAAAACAAACGAGTGGCTTCAGTGGAGATGCGGCCTATGAGTTATGTTAATCTCTTCTCCATGGTTAGAGTTTCAAAGTTCAATCAACTGGGAGCTAATATTCGGCTTCTTGATTCGGTTGACTTCCGAGCAGTTTGCTCAATGTTAATAAAGTGACATAAATTATGATAACAAATACCATCTATTTCGTACAGTGGTCCTAGGTCACATTTGCGTACTTGAAAGAATAAAATAGACCCCATTTCGCGGTGCTTAGCCTCTTACCCAGCAACTCCTATCCCTACCTCCTCGTGGCGCTGGCTGGGTAACGAGCAACCTTAATGAAGATCGGGTAACCAATCCCTGTGGGAACTATGGTCTTATGCTGACAGGGAAGCGGGGATTGAGGTGTAAATCTGATCGAGCGTCTGTTTTTCCCCATGTTATGGGCGGCTGATAATCGTCCGAGTGCCAGCGACTGTGATTCTAAACTAAACTGTGCACACAAGGCTGCATCGTGTCAGGATCGGGAAGGCAACGCGATGTAGGTAGCGCAACCTTGCTAAGGTAGCCTAACAAAGTCTCTACAGTTACCAAGAAAGGCAAAAGTAGAGCAAACGGATTGAGTCAACGGCAACATGCAGACCCGGCAACGAATAAAGGACAATGATAGGAAAGTCGAATCTTGGAACGTGAGAATTGCTGCAGAAGGTCGGCGTGAGTGTGGCAACAATCCAGGAAACACGGTGGCCCAGAACTGGAGAACGTGAATTTCGGGCTGGGGTTCCCATAGCGAACACTTTCAAGTACCACATCTACTATAGCGGCGGTGACAGAGCAGAACGAGGAGTTGACTTCATGGTGATCGAGAAGCAGATGAAGCATGTTATCCGGTGGAAGCCGATGAACGACCGTATTTGCGTGTTGAGAATGAAGGGCAAATTCTTCAACTATAGCCTGATCATCTTCTATTGCTCCAAAGAACGATAAACCTGATGACGTGAAGGATGAGTTTTATGAGAGCCGTGATAAGGTCTACGAAGATTGCCCAACACACGATGTAAAGATTGTCATCCAAGATGCAAATGCGCAGATCGGGAGAGAAAGTTTCTTTCACCCTGTCATTGGTACGGAAATCCTTCATTCCGCTACCAACGATAATGGTCTGCGACTTGTGACCTTTGTTGCTGCTAGAAGGATGGCAATCAGCAGCACCTACTTCGCACGTAAGAATATCCGCAAACACACCTGGAAACATCCGAGTGGAGACACTTGCTCACAGATAGACCACGTGCTGGTCGACGGACGACATTTCTCGGATGTTATAGATGTAAGGTCCTTCAGAGGTCCGAACATCGATTAGGATCACTATCTTGTAGTTGCCAAAATTCGGGCGCGACTTTCCAGCGTCATGAATTCACGAAGCAACATAATGATGCTTTTCAATATCCAACGCTTGTCGGTTGAAGGAGTTGCTGGACAGGACCTGGCGACGTCAACAGATTGTGGAAAAGTATCCACGAAGCTGTGACTACAGTGTTAGTCACTGCACAGCGACGCCAACGAAATGGTTGGTTTGATGAGGAGTGTCAGCAAGTGACGGACGAGAAAAATGCTGCTAGGAGTCGAATGCTAGTGGCTCGTACCCGTTCCAACAGAGAGTGTTACAGGCAAAAGGCAACACGAAGAGAACATGGATGGAAACGATATGTGTGAGGATTTATCCAACTGTCAATAGCGCGCGGCATAAGACTGCGACAGTGTCCGCCATGTGCAATGACTAAGAGGGGAATTTGTTGACAGACAATACTTTGGTGGCAGCCAGGTGGAAAGAGAACTTCGAAGATTTGTTGAACGGTGAATATGAAGGTGTATTAAGGAGCAGGATAGACATAGTCGACGGCGGTCATGCTGTGGAACCAACAATGCTGGACGAGGTAAAGAAGGCTTGAAACAAGCTGAATACAGTAAAGCTGCAGGGAATGATGAGATTTCGGTCGAGCTTCTCAAACACGGAAGTGATCAGCTGCATTAATCGATCCACCACAGTATCCAGAAAATATAGAAAGATGAAGAACTGCCTGCTGGCTGGTTGGATTGCCTCATATGCTCAATCTATAAGAAAGAACACAGACTAGAGGGTAGGATCAGATTTAGCCAGAAGGAGGCCCCGCCCTTCTTTACTTCCCCCTAAATCCGGCCTTGCTAGAGTGTACCAATTACAGAGGGATCACCCTTCTGAACTCGACGTACAAAATTCTGTCCCATATCCTGTTTAACAGACTGAGACCGCTTGAGGAGTCGTTCGTCGGCGAATACCAGGCAGGTTTTCGTGAGGGTCGATCAACGCCGGATCAGATGTTTAGCCTGCGGATGATTCTTGATAAATTCCGAGAGTACAACTTGCAGACTTTCATTGATTTCAAAGCAGCGTGCTATTCAATTAAAAGAAATGAGCTATGGAAGATAATGTCCGAACATGGTTTTCCGGCGAAACTGATTAGGCTGATACGTGCAACGCTGGATGGCTCGAAATCAAGTATTCGGATTGCAGACGAAGTGTCAACTTCGTTTGTGACCTTAGACGGATTGAAGCAGGGTGATGAACTTTCGAATTTTTTGTTCAACATTGCACTCGAAGGCGCTATTATAAGATCTGGCGTGCAGAGGAACGGCACTACCATCACATGGCGGCAGGTAGAGATAGGGGAAGACCTAGTGGTGTTAGTGCTGAGGTAGTGCTTGATGGGGATGTGTTTGAAGTTGACGTTTCCCATGACGTGTAGTGAAAATGACGTTTCCCGTGAAGTGAAAAGACGTATTGTTGCTGCGAATAGGGCCTTTATGGATTACGTAACCAGTTTAGGTCCCGCAACATGCAGACGGCAACGAAATTTGCTCTATACAAAACTCTGATTCTACCAGTGGTCCTTTATTGACATGAAGCATGAACGTTAAAAGAGGCGGACTGAAGAGCTTTCGGGGTTTTCGAGCGAAAAGTGCTGCGTACAATACTCGGAGGGAAACTAGAAAATGGTGTGTGGCCCAGACGCATGAATCATGAGCTGTATCAAGTATACAAAGATAAAAATATTGTGAATCGTATAAAATACGGCAGACTTCAGTGGGCTGTCACTTGGCTCGAATGTCGAAAGAGAAAATAGCGAAAACAATATTTAACAGAGAACCGGATAGAGGCCGGCGACTTCGTGGAAGGCCACGAACACGCTGGCTGCACGTGATGGAATCGGACCTGGGACCCTAAACGTTCGGGGAAAATGGAGGAACATCTCCCAAGACCGCCGATTATGGAGCTCTACAATACGCCAGGCATAGGTGTACCGACGCTGTAGCTAACCAGGTATCCAGGTAGATATAGGTTTTATTTAAAAACATCACATTTAGCTCTCATTACAATACAGAACTGTCAGTGGGATACAGTCACGCAATAGCGGCTGCAAAACAAATCTATTGTGTGAGATAGGAATGTCACCGATCTGCGTAAAAACTATTATGGCGCTAAGCTCACCTATGCAACAATCCTGCAAAGGGTGAGCTGTGGAGGCTCCTGTATAGTCGAACGGAGGTCATTTCGGTTAATGCGTGGAAGTTGATTCCTGGCCGCTCTTATTTTAAGTAGTGGAGCGACAGAGACCGTTAAGTCGTCGTGGCTTGCTAGTGAATTTTCTCTGATGAGTTTCTGTCGTTATCGTCGATAAGGCTCAGCATTCGGGATCCAGTTGTGAGATCGCCTTGCCCGAGTTGTAAAACGTAGACATCGGTTGGTGAATATTTGTAATTTCTGCGTGATCTTTGCTGATATGCACCTCACTGGCGTATAATAACACAGATTTCACTTGTCATAAGACAATTTTGTACAATTCCATTTAATTTCACCACTTGATTGTATCTTTGACAGATACTACTGATATGTGGTCAATCCTGGGAGCCTTATTGGATTCTGTGCCCCGGATGGCTTCGACGTTGATGCGGGTAATGCGTTGCATTCTTGGTGGCATTTGCCGAGATTTGGTGATGGTTGGTGGGGCGTCAAAACTTGAAGATACTCGAGCAAACGTTTCAGCTGATCAGTTGGATCTCTTCGGTGAGTGACTTAGTTACATCTGACTGATGTTTTCATTCATGCGTCGTGAGGTATCGTGGAAAAGGTGAACCTTACCGATTGTTGTGGCTTCGCCCCCATCGTCGGTCGGGGAGTTCACCCGCGTCCGCGTGTCTCGTCTTCAGTAGCGTTTGATTTTTTTTTTCTTTTTTTTTATGCGACCCTCCACTCTCCCCCACACCAAAAGGCTCGACGATTGAGCCTCCTGGAAATGGACGCATCTATGTTCTCAGTAAATTGGCAACACAAAAAAAAACTAACAATTAGACTAATTGCTGAGAACTAAAATTAACAAAAATAATAAGGGCAGTGGAGCAAAAGGACATGAAAACTGCCATTGTGTTTTCAGTGGACATTAGTCCTTTTAAGAAAACACATTACTTAATTTAATACAAATATTTAAACAAAAATGAATCTTTGGAGGGTTAATATATTGCCTTGGTAATTTATATCAAAAGTGTACTAATGTTATTTTTCAAATAATGCCTGACACTATTTTTAAAGCTGTATCTATTTGTTATGCGCTGCAAGTCTTGGGGAAGACTGTTAAACTTTGATGGGCCAATAATTGAAAATCGTTTCTGACCAAAACTGGAGATAGCTCGAATTTGTACAAGATTATTTACTCGCCTTGTGTTATGAATTCGTGAAGTTGTTTGTAAAACAAAATTATGATGGATAGTTGTGTTATTGATAACATCATGAACAAGCATAAGAGCTTGTAGTTCACATACTCCAATTAGTGGTAGTATTTTATGAGGTAGGTTCGAATATAGGTTCACTGTAGGATAAAGTATGGGTAGCTTGAATATGGTTTTTATGCATCTATACTGTAAAGTTTGTAACCTTTTGAGTTTCGATTTACATGCACGGCCCCAATTCAAAATCAAATAGCTCAATATTGAGTGAATATGTGCATTATAGAATTGTAGAAGTATTTTTTGAGGGACAAAACTACTGACACGTCTTAAAACTACACACAATGATGATACTTTATTACAAACATGCTTTATATGGACATCCCAAGAAAGAATATTGTCCAAATGAACGCCCAGATATTTGAAAACTGAGACACATTCAATTTTATGAGGCCCAAGTATTGGATCCTCTAGTTGCGGCAAAGATCTTCTTGACGAATCGAATATCATGTACTTAGTTTTACCAATATTTAGTGATAGCAGGTTGCTAGACAGCAGGGGGCAGCAGGGACTATGTCCAAGGGCTTGACGATCCCTCCCAAGGCCATCTGCGAGTTGTGGCGCCTGCCTAGGATGTGGTGGGGTTTGACAGTGGGCCCTGTTAAACCTCTATAAAAAGCTGCATGTATCCGCAAGTAGGCTCCGCCAAAGCGACCGTGTGCCGCTCAAAGCGCACAAGCCCAAGTCCTGGTGTTAAGTGGGACGCTAAACAGCCCTGACACGACGGCCCTCCGGCGAGACAGGAGGTTTACGCAGGCCCAATAAGCCGCCTTGAAAACCAATAATTACGAACAATATAAGAGATAATGCGACTCGATATAATCGGCAAAGACCAAGGCGACGAATAAAGGATCACGATTGGAAGCTTGGAACATGGAACTGCAAGTCGCTAGGTTTCGCAGGTTGCGACAGGATGATCTACGATGAATTACATCCCCGTAACTTCGACGTCGTGGCGCTGCAGGAGATTTGCTGGACAGGACAGAAAGTGTGGAAAAGCGGGCATCGGGCGGCTACCTTCTACCAAAGCTGTGGCACCACCAACGAGCTGGGAACCGGCTTCATAGTGCTGGGTAAGATGCGCCAACGCGTGATTGGGTGGCAGCCAATCAACGCAAGGATGTGCAAGCTGAGGATTAAAGGCCGTTTCTTCAACTATAGCATCATCAACGTGCACTGCCCACACGAAGGGAGACCCGACGACGAGAAAGAAGCGTTCTACGCACAGCTGGAGCAGACATACGATGGATGCCCACTGCGGGACGTCAAAATCGTCATCGGTGACATGAACGCGCAGGTAGGAAGGGAGGAAATGTATAGACCGGTCATCGGACCGGATAGTCTGCACACCGTATCGAATGACAACGGCCAACGATGCATAAACTTCGCAGCCTCCCGCGGAATGGTAGTCCGAAGCACCTTCTTTCCCCGCAAAAATATCCACAAGGCCACATGGAGATCACCTAACCAAGAAACGGAAAACCAAATCGACCACGTTCTAATCGACGGTAAATTCTTCTCCGACATCACGAACGTCCGCACTTACCGCAGTGCGAATATTGGATCCGACCACTACCTCGTTGCAGTATGCCTGCGCTCAAAACTCTCGACGGTGTACAACACGCGCCGAAGTCGGACGCCACGGCTTAATATTGGGCGGCTACAAGACGGTAGACTAGCCCAAGAATACGCGCAGCAGCTGGAAGTGGCACTCCCAACGGAAGAGCAGTTAGGCGCAGCGTCTCTTGAAGATGGCTGGAGAGATATTCGATCCGCCATTGGTAGCACCGCAACCGCTGCACTTGGCACGGTGCCCCCGGATCAGAGAAACGACTGGTATGACGGCGAATGTGAGCAGTTAGTAGAAGAGAAGAATGCAGCATGGGCGAGATTGCTGCAACACCGCACGAGGGCGAACGAGGCACGATATAAACAGGCGCGGAACAGACAAAACTCGATTTTCCGGAGAAAAAAGCGTCAGCAGGAAAATCGAGACCGTGAAGAGACGGAGCAACTGTACCGCGCTAATAACACACGAAAGTTCTATGAGAAGTTGAACCGTTCACGTAAGGGCCACGTGCCACAGCCCGATATGTGTAAGGACATAAACGTTAACCTTCTTACGAACGAGCGTTAGGTGATCCAAAGGTGGCGGCAGCACTACGAAGAGCACCTGAATGGCGAGGTGGCAGACGAAGATGGCGGTATGGTGATGGACCTGGGGGAACGCGCGCAGGACATAATTCTACCGGCTCCGGATCTCCAAGAAATCCAGGAGGAGATTGGCCGGTTAAAGAACAACAAAGCCCCTGGGGTTGACCAACTACCAGGAGAGCTATTTGAACACGGTGGTGAGGCACTGGCTCGAGCGCTGCATTGGGTCATTACCATGATTTGGGAGAAGGAAGTTTTGCCGCATGAGTGGATGGAAAGTGTCATGTGTCCCGTCTACAAAAGGGCGAAAAGCTGGATTGCAACAACTACCGTGCAATCACTTTGCTGAACGCCGCCTACAAGGCACTCTCCCAAATTTTATGCCGTCAACTAGCACCAATTGAAAGGGAGTTCGTGGGGCAGCACCAGGCTGGTTTTATGGGCGAACGCTCCACCACGGACCAGGTGTTCGCCATTCGCCAAGTGCTGCAGAAATGACGCGAATACAACGTGCCCAGACATCATCTATTCATCGACTTCAAAGCCGCATATGATACAATCGATCGGGACCAGCTATGGCAACTTATGCACGAAAACGGATTTCCGGATAAACTGACACGGTTGATCAAAGCGACGATGGATCGGGTGATGTGCGTAGTTCGAGTTTCAGGGCATTCTCGAGTCCCTTCGAAACCCGCAGAGGGTTACGGCAAGGTGATGGTCTTTCGTGTCTGCTATTCAACATCGCTTTGGAAGGGGTAATACGAAGAGCAAGGGATTAACACGAGTGGTACAATTTTCAATAAGTCCGTCCAGCTATTTGGCTTCGCCGACGACATAGATATTATGGCACGAAACTTTGAGAAGATGGAGGAAGCCTACATCAGACTGAAGAGGGAAGCCAAGCGGATCGGACTAGTCATCAACACGTCGAAGACGAAGTACATGATAGGAAGAGGTTCAAGAGAAGACAATGTGAGCCACCCACCGCGAGTTGTCATCGGTGGTGACGAAATCGAGGTGGTAGAAGAATTTGTGTACTTGGGCTCACTGGTGACTGCCGAAAATGATACCAGCAGAGAAATTCGGAGACGTATAGTGGCTGGAAATCGTACATACTTTGGACTCCGCAAGACGCTCCGATCGAATAGAGTTCGCCGCCGTACCAAACTGACAATCTACAAAACGCTCATTAGACCGGTAGTCCTCTACGGACACGAGACCTGGACGATGCTCGTGGAGGACCAACGCGCACTCGGAGTTTTCGAAAGGAAAGTGCTGCGTACCATCTATGGTGGGGTGCAGATGGCGGACGGTACGTGGAGGAGGCGAATGAACCACGAGTTGCATCAGCTGTTGGGAGAACCATCCATCGTTCACACCGCGAAAATCGGACGACTGCGGTGGGCCGGGCACGTAGCCAGAATGTCGGACAATAACCCGGTGAAAATGGTTCTCGACAACGATCCGACGGGTACAAGAAGGCGAGGTGCGCAGCGGGCAAGGTGGATCGATCAGGTGGAAGATGACTTGCGGACCCTCCGTAGACTGCGTGGCTGGCGACGGGTAGCCATGGACCGAGCCGAATGGAGAAGACTCTTATATACCGCACAGGCCACTTCGGTCTTAGTCTGAATAAATAAATAAATATAGGTTGCTAGACAAATATTTTTGTAGTTTCTCTAAATCGTGATTGATATGCGAAATTATAACTTGGGGATTACTATTGGGGTAAAACAGAGCAGTGTCATCTGCAAAAAGTCTAGGGATTCCTTTCAGACCAATTTTGTATAAATCATTAACATAAATTAAGAAAAGTAACGGTCCAATATTACTTCCTTGTGGTACACCCGTGTTGATTAATTTGAAAGAGCTTTTTTCACCATCTAATGATACGAACTGCTGACGATTATGTAAATAGCTTGCGTTGCGTTGCGTTGCGTTGTAACGGAGTATTTCGTAGATTGCATACTGATAGCTGTCATGTATATTCTTTATCTTTCTTACCCCAACTGCTTATGGATTACTATTTGGGAATTAATAGCAATCCAATTGGAGGTCCAAAATGATAAAGCATGAAAGCTACCATTGCTAGCCACGCCCATCTTCTCCGTTACTAGGGAAGGGAAGGAAATGATGATATGACATCTACTTAAAGAGAGGCCAGCGACTCATCGACGCCCTCATAGATGTCAAGGAGTTGGATGGTTGGAAGGGATATAGTTTAGGAGTATCATCATAAGCAAATGATATGATAAGATTGAATACACGTTGGGAATGACCATGCTAAGAAATTTATGTCACTCCATAGATGATTTTGCTGGGATGGGGCGAAGCTATTAAACTTGCCCTGGCTAATAAGCCTAGGTTTAAGCGCCATTGATCGCTCTCTGAAATGAGAAAGAAAGTTAAATATTTAAATCCCTTCCCCCTTTTTGTTTCTAATTGAAATTGTTAGGGAAATATTGATATCTGTATATGTTTTTGTAATGAGCAAGATTCAAACATGTAACTAGACACGTAGTGCATCATGAACGTCACATCACCGCAAACATGCGTACTAATGTACAAACTGAGTGAAAGAAAGTAATTTTCAAGGCTGACATTTACCGGAAAATTGAATATTAGATGCAGCTAATGCTTATATGGAAATCCGTTAGTATCAATGGGCTACTACACAACTGCTCAAGTATGACCGTTACGAAGAGCAGTTCTTAATGCGAGTAATTCGATGTTAAGTTACTTGAGTTTGTCAATTACATTTGGATATTTTTGATTGATTTTGATTGCCAATCAATGTCATATGGAATCTTATTTGGAGACAATCAGAAGTATGAAGAAGATAAAGGCATAACATTTAGTTAGGGGTCACTGCGGAATACAATTCAATTATAATTTAAGTAAGTATAATACATAAAGACCATGATGTCAGATGGATAAAACAATAAATAAAGAAATAAAGAGAGGAAAACGAAAAAAAAATAGTCTGAATTATAATAATGTTTGTACATGTTCCATTAAGCTAAATGTGTAGAACAAGTAAGATCTACACTATTTATATGGATTTCACGAATGGATAAAGATATGGATTTTGCAAATCAAATTTGGTCTACAGAAATTGAAAGCTCTAGAAAAATCGTTTACGAAATTAGTACTCCAATTTACACTCATGTTCGCCCTTATTTATATCGGAACAAACTCACCGAATCCATTCCAACAGTGGAGCTCCATCCAATTTATCATCGACAAATTCATTTTGGGCGTATTTTGGGATGCTGCAATGGTTGGGCTCATATTGAAATTACTGGAAGAAACACGGCTGAGGTTTGTTCTAGACTTGGCTTCCGAACAACCGTTTCAGGACTTCCTCGTTTACACCTAGAAGTACTGCTTGCCATTCCGTAGTAGTTCTGAATATAGTTAATCACAACTCCGGGAAATTTTGCGGTCAACCGGGAGGTTCTCTCACTCGGGGGTGTACGCATCGTTGGTGATTTGTATATCGTACTCGTTTGTTGCTTCATAGATCCAGAAGTTGCGCATCGATGGACCTCTATTTTCTTCAATTTAGCTATGGTTGTCATATGCAAAATTTAATACACAAGAAGACACTTGACGTCTGTGAAATAACGACCAGTTACAACCGCAGCTTACTTCTGCTGACGATTATGTAAATAGCTACAGATTAAGTCATTAGCTCTACCTCTGATACCATAACGATCAAGCTTCTTAAGTAAGATTTCATGATTCAATGTATCAAAAGCCTTCTTCAAATCGAGAAACAGAGCGCCTACGTGTTTTTTTGAGTCGATATCAGATATCAAACTATCAACCAACTCAGTAATGGCTATAGTTGTACTACAGCCTTTTCTAAAGCCATATTGCATACAGTCATACCTCGATATAACGTAACTCAATTTTTATTTTCGTTACGTTATATCGAGGTTACGTTATATCGAAGCAAAATTTTTTTCCCAAAATTTTTTTTAAATCTTTTTTTTTATAAAAGAATTTTAACCTAAAACCAATGTTATTCATCCAGCAGGGTGTTCCAACCTTTCTTACTTAACTTTTTTTTTCAAATTAAAAAAAAAATCTGTTTTTTCTTAGATGAGAAATCTATTTTTTTTTTCATAACCATTTTTTTTATTTCTGTCTTACTTTTTACATATTTACTTTTTATCTTAGAATATAGCTTTAATCAGAATTCGTTTAATGATTTATAAACAAAAATAAACCTAAATTAAATATTATTCTAGATTACCATTCTTTATTCATGAAAGTAGAACTCAAGTTCATAACAATTCACAAACCACAAACAATTTAATTACGATGTCCATGATAACTCGTTTACATATTCGTTATCATTTCCAAAACTCGCAGATTATGATCCCAGTGAACACAAAATCGTATATGCATTATACGATGCTAAAGTGGAGGCGATATACGTATATATTGTATGGGGAAGTACCGATGTGGCCTCTACTTTAGCATCTTATGTGACATCATATACGATCTTGTGTTGACTGGGATGCTTCTTCCTGCGTTGACATTGACTGCCTTGTGTTGTCACCGGCATAGTGTCGGTATGCTATCTTCTCATCAATGCTTCGCAGTGTGCCTCTTAAGACTGACAGTGGTACATCATCCTCATTCTCGACTTCATGGAGCATTGTAAATAATATTGTAAGATTTGCGAATCGAGTCAGCTGGAACAACCTCCCACGCTTTGGCGACCAAAAGATTTTCTATGATGATCTTCTTCACAACCACAGTAAGATGTCCCTTACATGAGATGTGCTATGGTTTGTTGGTCAGAGGAGGTGCCCGCGGACTCGAAAATATACGAAGCCATTCTGATTAATCTCTAAAAACGTGCTGACCAACTATGTAGAGAGGGGGAGCACCCAAATGGGAGGCTTTATCGGAGGCCTCCAGACCTCTCAAACTCATAGTGCGACTCTTAAAGTGAGTAAGGTTGTGCATGATGCCACCCCAAAACGTTAAGTGCAGTAGTCTCACCGACTGAATTTCATCGGTAGGACAACCGTCCCTGGTGGGAAATGGCCATCCCTAAAAAGCCGAAAATGAAAACAAAGTGGGCCGTAAAACAGGTGGCAGAGGAGGTAGCAGCGGCAAAGAAAGAGGTGCTTGTAGAAGTAGGCTATTATGACGGAGTTACGCGGATGTCCCAAAGGCCATGAGAGGAGAGCAAATACTCTCTGGTCAAGTAGAAGATGTCAACTGCATCCATAGGGCAGAAGGGCGAGTTGATTTTCGGGATCCTGCTCAGAAGAGCTCGGCGTACACAAACTTGACTGTAGAGGGGCTGGTTGATAGGGTTCATATCGAAGCCCTATGCCCAGTTGAAGTCATGTAAGGGTTTGGATGAAATGACTGAAGCCGGTGAACTGGTCGATACATTGAAAGATCAGTGGAGAGTTGATATCCAGACCATAGCTATTCATTTACGAAAGAGCTATGCGGGCACGCAGGTGATGAGCCTATATGTGTGCTCGCCAGGTACGTCTGGCGGCAGCCAAGAAGTTGCTCGATAAGACCAAGTTGAAGGTAAGATTGATGGTATGTTACGTGATCATACACCAACCACTTGTGGTCTGCTACAAGTGCTTCGGCTACGCTCATAAGTCATTTTATAACTGAACTTCGGCAGGTAACGTCGTTTAGTACTGATTCTCAGCGAAATATTTACTGTATCTCAGCAACCGAAACGTCACTTTTACCGAGATCTCGGCAAAAATCATGTTTATTGAAACTCGGTGGTACCCACCTAGAGAAAATTCGTAGAGCTGAAAATTTCTCACTTCATCGAAAGCACATGCATACTCGGCGATGTGCTCAAGGACCGTGGCTTCGACATCGTAACGCTATAGGAGGTTCGATTTAAGTGATCTATAATGGTACGAACGTTTAGAGGTAATCATACCATCTACCAGAGCTTCGGCAACACACACGAGCTGGGAACAGCTTTCATAGTAATGGCCGATATGCAAAGGCGCGTGATAGGGTGGTGGAAGATTCATGAGAGAATGCGTAGGTTGAGGTTCAAAGGCCGGTTTTTCAACTTTAGCATAATCAACATCCATAGCACATACTCCGGAAGCACTGATGATGATAAGGACCCATTCTACGCCAGCTGGAACGTGAGAACGACATCTGCCCAAGTCACGACTTCAAAATCATTATAGGAGTTTTGAATGCTTAAGTTGACCAAGGGAATAATTTTAAACCGACTTTTGGAAAGTTCAGTGCCCACGAACGAAAACGGCCAACACAGCCTTCCGTATTGGTACACCTGGAAATCACCACTGCAGACAAAATCACAAATCGACAAATCAATCGTTCTGATTGATGGACGGCACTTCTCCGACATTATCGACGTCAAAACATCTTGCATCTTGACGGACGAACGTGTGGTGATCAAAAAATGGAAGCAGCACTGCGAGGAACACTTGAATGGTAAGCAGCTGGTACGGATGGTATCGGAGCTGAGCTCATTAAGATGGGCCCGGATGGGTGGGAAGTTATCAAACCGGCTTCGTTGACGGCCTAACGACAACGGATCCGATCTTCACTGTACGGCAAATCATACAAAAACGTCGTAAATACCAGGTCCCAAAGCACCGTCTGTTTATCGATTTCAAGGTGGCATACGACAGTATAGCCCACGAAGAGCTATGGAGTGTTATGGATAAAAACAGCTTCCCTGGGAAGCTTATCAAACTAATCAAAACAATGGTGGACTATGTGCAAAACTGTGAGAAGATTTCGGACGAAAACTCCAGTACATTCGGATCGCACCGGGACCGCACATTACACTAGAAGGTGACATGCGGAGAGTCGGGTGTAACAGCTGGGGTACGATTTTCAAAAGATGCAGTCAAAACGAAAAATTGCAAAGGTGGCAGAACTGTACACCCGCCTAAAACGTGAAGTAACCAAAGTTGGTTTGGTGGAGAATGCATCGAAGATAAACCACATGCTAGGTGGCGAAACCGAGCGCGACAGGGTCCGCTTGGGAAGCAATGTTACGATAGTCATGGTTACCTTCGAGGTGGTCGATGAATTCGTCTACCTTGGATCCTTGCTAACGACTGAAAATAATGTTGGTCGTGAAATACAAAGACGCATCATCTGTGGAAGTCGGGCCTACTTTGAACTCCAAAAGAAACCGCGGTCAAAAAAAATTCACACCGCACCAAATGTATCATGTACAAAACGCTCATAAGACCGGTAGTCCTCTACGGACATGAAACTTGGACCATGCTCGAGGAGGACTTGCAAGCACTCGGAGTATTCAAGAGACGGCTGCTTACGACCATCTTTGGCGGTGTGCAAGAAGACGGTGTGAGGCGGCGAAGGATGAACCACGAGTATGCTCAGCTCTACGACGAACCCAGTATCCAGAAGGTAGCTAAAGCCGGAAGGGTACGATGGGCAGGACATGTTGCAAGAATGCCGGATAGCAACCCTGCAAAGATAGTGTTACCCCAGATCCAGCAAGTTCAAGAAGGAGTGGAGCGCAGTAAGCTAGGTAGGCTGACCATGTACAGAACGACTTGGCGAGCGTGGGATTCTTCTTTCCACCCTATGTCTGTTAAGGATGGTCGGTCATATAATGGCCTAGAATTGAAAAAAAATATTTTTATACTCAATGAATCACTTTTATAATGAAAACTGTTAAAAACGGGAGCGAAAAAAAAGTTACGTTATATCGAGGTAAAAACTACGTTATATCGAGTTACGTTATATCGAGGTTACGTTATATCGAGGTTACGTTGTATCGAGGTATTACTGTACTATAAAGTACGTTATTCCGTTCAATGAATGTTAACAGACGGTTGACTAAAAGCTTTTCAAGAATTTTGTTAAAAACTGATAGCGTGGATATGGGCCGGTAATTATCCGGTTTGCAAGGATCACCATTTTTAAAAATAGGCACTATTCTGGCTAATTTGAGACACTGTGGATAGCACCCAGTTTCTACTATTTTATTGAAGCAATCAGATAAAATTTTATTTTATTTATTTATTTATTTATTTTATTTAATCTTCAACTTATTGTTGTACAGATTGAAACTTATACTATATGGAGGATCCTTCGTTTATATGTAGACTTACTTAAGCCGAAATCATACACTTCACTGGTTTCATTAAATGCACGGCAGCACAAAGTCCACGGTTCGTTAAAGCTATAGTTGGTGCGACGGGTAGATTGCCAAAGGAGCGAGTGTTGACGTAGTTGTCGTTGAGGAGCATGAAAGTTTACTTGGCTTAGAAGAGCGCTGCATTCAACATCCCCGTTGAGAAGTCCATAAACATAGAGCCGTTGTAGAAGTTTTCTCCTAGATGCCAATGTCTCCAGAGAAATTAGCCGGCATCTTTCTTCATAAAGTGGTAAGTTGGCGAAATCATTCCAGGGCAGCACACGTAAAGCGTATCGGATAAAATTCCGTTGGATAGCTTCTATTCGGTCGGTTTGTGTGACGTGGTAGGGTGCCCAAACAACTACAGCGTATTCCAGCAGGCTACGAACGACGCCACAATATATAGATTTGAGCGCGTAAACATCCTGGAAAGCGTTTGTATTCCTTTTAACAAAGCCTAACAGAGCATAAGCTTTAGCTGTTACCGTCGTGATGTGCTCATTGAATCTCACTTTTGAGTCTATTACTACTCCCAGGTCCTTGACCGTGCTAACTCGGAGAAGATTGCTGTTTCCCATTGAATAATCAACATGCAGGGGATTACGCAAGCGGTTGAAAGAAATGACACTACATTTGGAAATGTTAACCTGCATGCCATTCAGAGTGCACCAGTAAAGGAGAGAGTCTATGTCTTGCTGGAGTGCACAACAATCAAGATTAGATCTAATCACACGAAATATTTTCAGATCATCGGCAAACATAAGTTTCGAGGATTTCAGACGAGTTGAGAGGTCGTTGACAAATAGGATGAAGATTAACGGTCCTAAATGACTTCCCTTCCTTGGCAAATAAGTCAACATTGTTTTTTACTATACTAGATGGAATGTTATCCGGACTTCTCTAGAGCCGGATACAGTTGGCGGGACTAGTATTCAGCTGCTATGGCTCTCCCGCTATATGGAAATGGAGCTGGGAATGGCTGAAAAAGGAGACGGAGCCTCCTTGACGTCTGACAAAAATGCAGCGTTTTTTTTTCAAACAAAGTCTGACTAGAAGTACAGTCCAGCTATGAGGTCCTTGAAAGTCGTTGAAGAACTTGGAAGTCTTTCATGCGTTAGTGGACTTTCTGATCGATGAGGAGGAAAGTCGCAGCAATCGGAGATTATCGCCTCATCTGCGGTATCTCACGACAGCTGGGGGGAGTGGGTCTGGTTTCGTAGATGCCAGTGCCAGTGAAGAGTCGATAGGTCAGTTACTCACCGACTTGAACAGCTCTTCGAAGCTTTTTCAAGCTTCAGCCAGTATTCTTCAAGATACAGCCATCCGAAGCGTGGAAGCCAAAGGGGCCTTCGAAGACGAACGGCAGTCGCTAGTGGTGCTCTGGGATGCCCTTATGATCTGTATGTGAGTGTTGCAGCAACTAGTCTACCATATATGGCACTGCTTATGATCATCCTGGAATAGGTTAACAACTTGAAAGAAATGCAGTATTTCGTACCGTGATAAATACGGTACATAATGTTCAAAATTGATTCATTAACATTTTGTTTGGGAAGGGAAGGTGTCATAAATAAAAACATATATTTATATCGGCCTAATTTGATTTGTAAATCTGAGTGAACATTTGAGCTTAAGCCAGAAAATGCATTTTTCCATTTCATTTGTTAACATTACTTAGCTGGCACTTTGCAGTTTGCATTCACGTCCAAGGTTACTTCGCCTTTGTTAGACATAACCAACCAAACAAAGTGGGCATATCTCAACTCAAGTCATATTTATAACCACGTCTCGGCAACGTCTAATACGTCGCGCCAATGATCGCGTGGTTTCCCTTACAAACGGATGAAAACCGAGTCGGAAAATGTTAACAACTTGACAGACTAATTTTCCGAGAACCATATTTCGAGCGTCACACATCATGCGGTGGTGCAACGATCTCACGATTTTCACGCGCAAAGCCGGATGGACAAAGTTAATAATCTCGGTCTTTGCCTCTCACCACCCGCCACCATCGAAAACACACACAGGCGTGGCGCGACTCCGATCGTCTGTTGACGCCGCCATCCGCCGCGGTAAGGTGATCCGCAAAATGGGAAACAGCAATATTCATATTTCGTCCAAGCTCTGGCACGTGTTTCGCGGTGTTAATTAATTTCGACCGCACAGTAGCAGCAGTGCGGTGCACACACAACCGACCATTTACGAACCTGGTTAGATTCACTTAAATTTCCATGTTGACGTTGACGTTTCTGTAGGTAGGTATGATTTGTCGAAACGGCTGATGGGAGGATAGGGCGAGGCGGATGTACATACAGGCTGCGATGTTGTTTACAATACTTTCGAGGAAAGTAATAAGCCAATTGACCGGTGCGGCGTGGTTTTGAGTTTTACCGCCGGTAGACCCGCGGCTGCCAAATTGCCAGCCGGTCAAACCGACGATGATGGATTCATTAGTCATCTTCTACCTCGCCGGTTCTAACGGCTGCCAATATGGATTGCTTTAGCGAGTAATTACAAGTTGTACGAATTATAAACTCGAAATGACCAATATGGAGTGTCATTAATATAAATTTTAGTACAGTAAACATTCACTAATTGGGACTTTTTAGTTGGGGATTTGCTAATTTGCTTAGCTTTGACTAACTACACAAAGGTATCTACTCCGTGATCAGAATCAGTGAAAATGCACAAAGAATCAACCGAATGATTGACTGGGACCATTCTTACATTTTCAGCGTGCAAGTTAAGTGTCTTAAATGATAAATAATGGTGCCGGTCACGTCCTTGTAGTCAGTTAAGAAAAAAGGAAATAATATGAGTAGTGCTTTTTGAAGATTGTATTTATCCCTGCGGCTTCACAAAACCACAGGAAGGATTATAAGTTAGTTGGTTTTATTGACATCGTTGGATCTGAATTCACTCTGATAAGAGATGCGACCGTGCCAAGTTTTTCTACACAATGATTTTTAGGGAGTAACCTAACAAAAATTCTAAAGTGGTCGTCATTCAGGATAAAAACTCAAAGCTGCAGCCCAATCGGGTTGTACGCAAAGGTGACGTTGAACTACGTGGCTGTATGTAATGTACAGGTTTTTGACTTTTCTGTTCGATGAGAGAAACCAAAGCAAGCGTTTTTCAAGCCCAGGTTGAATCTGTTTTCGTTATTTCTAAACCAACATTTGAAAAGGGTGTAACAGCCAAAATTTATTCCTTATGATTTTTGGTCTACATATATAGCTATTGTGGACAAAGAATCAGAAGGAATAAATTTTGACTGTTACGCCCTTTTCAAATGTTGGTCTAGATTTATCCTGCGTTCCTAAGATTGAGTGGGCATTACGCACTCTGGTCATAGATATAATTATCAAGATGTTGGGGTCAGAGCAAATTAGTACCGTCAACTGGGGGGAAGATGATCATTTTTAAGACAAAACATGCAATAACAATGTGTGTTTACATTTTAAATCGAAACAAATATTTTCAAAACATGTACTGCTATATGTTGCAATAATCAATAACTTTATTTTTTTGAAATGCGTTCGCATTTATTAAAATAATTTAAATTATCACACATTTTTTGAGTAATCTGGTTTGGGGTGAAGTTGATCAAGACAGCTCTACTAAAATCATTATGACCTAGTAGTCAAAATACACTAGGTTATTTGTATGAATGTTGAATTTACTACGTAAAGAAGTCTACGAAGTCAATATTTGAAACGAAAAAAGCGTCATTTATGACTATCTCTCTCTTTCTTCCACAAAATACATTTTCATGTTTATAATCGAAAAACTCGGATTTTCTACCTAGCGGTAACATTACTTGAACGGATAATATTGTTGACTACCGTTTCATAAAAAAAATTGGCACTTTTGACTGACACATCAAATGATCATCTTCACCTCAATGATCATCTTCCCCCCATTTGACGGTACTCATTTTATGATTTCTCAGTCTAAAACCCCGGTGGCTCGTTACAGAAAATCACATCGTGAAAGCTGGGCTGATTATGGCGTTTGGTGATCTTCCTATGGAGGAAGTCAGAGTAGACGCGATAAATAAATTTGATAATAATTATTATTCCTTCGTGTAAGTTGCGTCGGACTTTGGACACCTAGGAATCTGCAAAAAAAAACCGAAGAAAGTTTCCCAGAACACATCCACTGCAGCACCGAAGAAGACTCCGAGCATCTCTACTGGCATCCATAGACGTAAGCGAGATGCTGCCGTCAAACGCCCCCAAAGTTTTGAGAGAAAACGGGCGTGTAAGTTAGCTGAAACGAACTGCACCAGCTGGTGCAGCCCTGTAAGTTGCATTAATTTGACTTCTGTGCTGGCTTGAGGTCTCCAGTTAGCCTTGCGAACAAAGGTTCAGAAACCGGAGATGGCGAGTTCGATTCTCTATCCAATCTATGATATTTTCGGGTGGGAAACATTCTCGACACCCCGAGCATAGTGTATTCATTGTATTTGTCACACAAGATACATACTTAATACTCATACAATATCGGGCATATAAAGCTTTCAATTAATAACTAAAACAATGCTAATAGATTACTTTGAAAAGCAGGCCAAGTTCCAGTTGGAATGTAGTGCTATGGAAGAAGAAGCTTGCGATACACTTACGAGATTGACTGATTCACCGAAACCTAAACTGCTAAATATTATTATTATTGCTAAACTGTTAGCAAGTTTTCAATACTAAATATTATCATACCTAAATATTGTCACACTGGAGTCGGTTTTTACGCGGAGGATGTGGGCCGCGTGAATTAAAACAACGTAAAAAACCGCGTAAATCCCAAAATGTGTCTGAATGAGCCATGGAAATCCCGAAATTCTAGTGAAAACAAAATCGCATAAAAAGCGAATCGTGTACAAAAACCGCGTAAAAAATGACTTGAAGCGTTGATTCTTCCTTGATCGAATGGTCCAAGAAAATTGAAAATCCATCAAGAAACGGCTGAGATATTAACGTTCAAAGTCTATCATATTTTCGTGACGCTTTTTGATTTTTCGAAAACGTAAAGTGTACCCCAATATAGAAAAGACAGACGTCAAAAATTATCTGCATCAAGTTACGATTGCGCACAAATGTACACAAATGCGTATCGTCATGTGCTAGAAATGGCGTTGGTTCACGAATGAGTGCAACTAAGTTTAGGAGACATTTCATTTGGATAATACTTGATTACTTATTGTTGTGTATCGAGCATTAGTAACCCATGATATGAGGGCACCGTTATGCCTAGTAACCAAGCACTGCTTAGTAGCAACCCAGTTTGTTTAATTGAAGTAATTAGTTAAATAAATTTTCATTAGTCCCTTTGAGCCCAACCAGTATACACGCGTCTTATTAACTCGCTAGAGGTTAGGGGCCAAGAGCTGTTCAAAGCTTGAAGTAGTCAAATCAAGAATAGTTCGTTCAATTTCAAGAGGATGATTCCACGGGATAATTCCAATTCAGATGGTGAAAGGCGTACTGGTACAAATGCGAGACAATCAGGCGAAGGTGATGAACCGGCTGCAAGCGGAAGCAGTGTGCGGTCTTTAACTGCTAGTCGGACGCATTTTGGAAGTGCCGTAGCTTTACCGGCCATAGAGAAATTGAAAGGAAGGCAGAACTATGCATCGTGGGCGTTTTCAATGAAAATGTTGCTCATACGAGAAGGTATGTGGCGTGCAGGAAAACCATCGGCGAATGTGACGATCGAGCACTTGCGACTATATGTCTGAGCTTGGAGAAGCACAACTTTAGTTTAGTCAAGAATGCTGGTACCGCAAAGGAAGCATGTGAGAAACTGCAGCAAGCGTTCCAGGACGATGGACTAATCCGGAGGTTCGGTCTGCTGGACAAACTTACAACTGTCAAGTTAGAAGATTGCGAATCCGTTGAAGATTATGTTGACCAGTTGGTTACGGTGGCAAATGATTTAGGAGAAATTGGTTTTCAAGTCAACGATCAGTGGCTGGCGTCTTTATTCCTGAAAGGACTGCCTGAATACTATAATCCGATGGTGATGGGTCTTCAAGCCTCAGGAATTGCATCAACTGCTGATGTTGTGAAGACGAAGATTATCCAAGATGTCAAATGGCCGCTGAAGAGTTTCAGCAGTGAAGGCGCTCTCTATTCAAAGCAGAAGTCGAAGCGAAATAAAGGGAGTGCAGAAAGAAAGAATGGTGCTTATTTCAATTGCAAGAAACCGGGGCATTTCGCTGTAAATTGTCCTCAGAAACAAGGAGCAAGTTCTTCGAAATCAAAGATGAAAGCTTTGTGTGTATCGCTAGCTGCAGGTATCGGCAAATAAGAAGATTGGTATTTTGATTCTGGTGCGACCTCACACATGACACGGACTGAAGAAGGTTTCATCAAGCAAGCGGACTGGATACATTCGATCGATACAGCAAGTATCAAGCAAAGCATCAAGTCGATAGCAAAAGGTATTGTAAAGTTGGAGTTGGAAGAAGGTCCAATAGAAGTGGAAGATGTTTGGATGGTTCCTGATCTGATGACAAACCTGTTATCTATGAGTAAGATTTGTGCAAAGAACATGGCTGTACTTTTCAAGAAGGATGATTGTGAAGTTCGCGATGAAGATGGTAATATAGTTGTTACCGGTATTCAAGAAAACGGAATGTATAAGTTGAACACAAGAAAGTCGAATAAAGCCCTGATGGTACACAACTCAAATCTATGGCACCGGAGACTCGGACATTTGAATCAGCAATATATGACCAAGCTTTCTAAGATTGTCGACGCAATGTCACTACGACTTGGAATAGCGACAAACTGTGTGGCATGCTCTCAAGGTGCGCACGCGAGAAGTTCTTTCGGGTCTAGTTCGTCGCGCGCAGAAAATCTTTTGGATCTGGTTCATTCAGATGTATGCGGACCGGTGGAAGTTGAATCGATTGGTGGAAGCCGTTACTTCGTGACTTTTGTTGCCGATGCTAGTCACAAGGTGTTTGTGTACTTTATACAATCCAAAAATCAGGTAAATGAACATCGAAAGAGATGGAGTGATTCACCAAACATCATGCCCCTACACGCCCGAGCAAAACGGAATTGCAGAACGGATGAATAGGACACTCGTTGAAAAGGCAAGATCGATGTTAAATGATGTCAAACTTCCGAAAACGTTTTGGGCAGAAGCTGTTTCTACGGCTGCTTATCTTGTGAATAGATCTCCAACTCGTTCACTGGAAATAACACCAGAAGAGGCCTGGTCGCAAAAGAAACCGGATGTGAAGCATCTAAGAGTATTTGGATCTCAGGTGATGGTGCATTGTCCAAAGCAAAAACGAAGAAAGTTTGATCCGAAATTGATTGAAGGATTTTTGTTGGTTATGCTGAGAATTCTAAAGGATTTCGGGTGTATTGTCAAGAAAAGAATGAAGTTATTATAAGCCGAGACATCGTGTTTATTAACGAAGAGCAAGATTTTCACACGACAGCAACAAGCATTGAACAACCAAATGTGGATTTCGTTGAGTTAATTACTTGGCCAGAAGTGGATGATCATCATTCAAATGAAGTTAGTTCTACTCAACCACAAGCAGTTATTCAGCAACAAGATATTTTTCATGAAGTTAACAATGATTCAGAGCCTGAAGCTGCGCTCCCACCGCAAATTGATAGATCCACTGTTGAGCAGGACGGATTAAGGCGCAGCGGTCGGGAGCGCCAACCCCCAGGCAAGTATTCCGACTTTAAATGTTTTAGTTCAATCACTGGTCCAGATGACTTCGCAGAACCAACCCAGATAACAACCGAGATGCCAGATGATCCAGCTAGTTACACCGAGGCTGTTAAACGAGCTGAAAGAAAACGATGGACGGCTGCTATGGGTGAAGAAATTCAAGCGTTGATTGAAAATGAAACATGGGAATTAACTGATCTTCGTGGTCGTGGGTCGTGTGGTCATCGTTGTCACATTTGGGCTATCGGTTGCATGTTTCGCTATGATGGTGTCTGTGGTGGAGTAGAATTCTGCAACGGTGGTATCTGCAGTACCATCTGTAACAGTCAGGAGTTTTGTTAATACTTTTTATTCATAAATTACTGTAAATAGTTTGCATAGGATAGATTGTAAGAAAGGCAATCTATAAATCGCCAATAGTTTAGGATAACATATCCCTTAACATAGGCAAGCGGGCATTAATCAATTAGCCAGGCTCTCCAAGGTCGAGGCCATTTGTTTTCTGGATAAGGTGGGAGAGGGAAAGCAGCACAACTTTCAAGTCAGATTATCCATCGTACCAATAAGGTCACGATCATACACGAGGGGAGTCGGAAAATGACGTATTTCCGGTTGTGTCCGAGCCCACCTTCCTTAATCTGGGGATTTACGGACTCAATCATTTTGTTCGTAATCAGCCAATGAGTTCAAAGTTTCCGCGTTTGCTAATTTATTTTTCAATCGTCTGAAATATGTTTCCTATAGTGGCGTTAGATGTAATTAATTAATTTAAATGAAGTTTGTTTTTATTAGTTAGGCGAAACAGTGTGCGTGAAGATTTGTGAGCGAAGTTACACTAGATGGTCAAATCTCGTGAGCAGTGCTGGTAGAATCATGCTCAAATCGAATCATCGAGGTTTCATGCACTTGCTAACTTGCTTGCGATTCTGTAGGGGGAGCATCGGCCAGAATCGCATCGCATCGCTCACTACCCGAAAAATGATTTCGCTCTAGAAAGCGTCAAAACGCAATCGAGGCGTATGTTTTTTTGCCTTTCTCGTACAACTAAGTTGTAGCGAAAGGTTATCATTTCACTCCGAAAACGAACTTTTTATAGAAGCCTCTGAGACCCATAGTATTATATACCAATCGACTCAGCTCGACGAGCTGAGCACATGTCTGTCTGTCCGTGTGTATGTATGTGTGTATGTGTGTGTATGTGTGTGCACAAAAGCTATAAAAAACATTAGACAACTTTTCGTATAGTAATCCTTAACCGATTTTCTCGCAACAAGTTTCATTCGACAGGGGACAAAGCCTTGTTGATCACTATTGAATTTTATAACGATCGGTCATTGCGTTTAAAAGTTATGAAGAAAATGGTACATCGGACCATATAAACCCCATGTAAGGTTGGTGTCTTAACTAAATGCGAGAAAGGCACCACCAACGCTAGGTGGATTAATCTGGGTTTTTATATATGCATTTATTAGCCATTGTTTTAGGCGGAAAAAGTTAATTCAATGCATTCAACAATGAAGAACACAAAAATTAAGCAATGATGCAAATCGCGACTAGAATCATGAGCGATTCTCTGGGCTAGGATTTGACTCACGTATGATTTGAATCGCCGATGATGTTTGAGAATTTTCGAGCCCCGTCCTCCAATGTTGAATGACTGTGGGTTGTTTATGTCGCTACCAGCTTATTGATGGTTCTTGGTGAGAGGAGAGAGTCTGCCGATGATGAGAGCGTCTCTCAAGCTTAGAGTGTATTATGTACTATAGTCACTATAGGTTCCATAGACGAGCTGAGGCGAAGGTGAGTGTAGCCAAACGAACTGTCAGTTAGTGTTAAGCATATGCGGTATTTCGAAAAATTTCGTTTCAGGTGGTTCGAAACGAAATTCCGCGGAATTTCGCGGAATTTGAGCATGGCGAAATCTGATTTCTTCATTTCGTTTCGTTTCGTAAAATTACAAAAATTTCGCTAGAAAAAACCAGCTTCTAACGAAATTTAACGGAATTTCGCGGAATTTCGAAACAAATTTAAACTTAAACCATACTTTATATTATCAAAAATTTTGGCTGCGCCGCTGAACTAAACTACAAAACTATTTTCAAAACTTTTGTTATACATTTTTTTTCTTTTAACGCTCACTTCTTCTTCTTCAATGGTTCTACATCCCAACTGGAACTTGATCTGCTTTTCAACTTAGTATTCTATTAGTACTTCCTCAGTTATTAATTGAAAACTTTTCTATGTCCATTATTGCATGAGTAGGTATCTTGTTTTTTTCTTCCTAAGCAATGGAGGGGGAATCTGCTCAACAGACATCCTGGGTTGGACGTCCAGGGAGTGCGGGGTTAGGGACCATCAGCAAACGAGAGAGGCAGGACTACATCCCCGACCCGCTAAACCGTTTCCATTGCCGCCAAGCCCATCGTCCCTTCGGTACAACCAGAAAGTAATGCTTCAAGCCAGTGCACAACGCACCCTCGAGGTTGGCTGCATGTACTTGCAGCACCAAACATCGTGACTCGCTTTTTTAGAAGAAAACCATGTTATCGTGCAAGCGCATTGTCGGCTTTCCAGGTGGCCTTACCACGCCCTATGTTCTCGGAAGGTGGGAGGGTCGACTTCGTGCCTGCTTCCCTCTGCACGGCTGGTATCAAGAAAGATGATGCCGCGTGCACCCCAAATTGACCTCTCTGCGATATGGCCAATTCGTCAACACACAGAGGGACTTGCCGACGTGGTGCCTACACCTGCCCCAGCCTTGACGAGGATCCCTTTCCGTCCTCGGGCTCGGAACCCGCCCGGTTGACCGACGCCGCGAAAGCGACGATACCATGTTGTTCTTCGCGCGGCCACTTGTTCGATAAAGCCCTTGGACCACCTCTTATTTGCGCCTGAACTAGCCATTCCTCGAGTCCACGCGCCACCTCCTGTGTAGCTCCGAGACGATTTGGACAATAGCCGATAAAACGGCGTTCCAGCCAACTTGTCCATCTACCCTTAGTAGAACTGTCTCACGCACGCTGCCATTTGACCATTGAGGCCAACCAGACAGTCCTACGGATGCCTCTCGTGCCGCGCATTTATAAACACTCTATGTCTTCATCGATAACAATGTCAATAGGCATCATACCGGTGATGACGCAAAGTGCATCGTCCGACACGGTACGGTACGCGCTCGCAAATCTTAGGCACATGAGCCTATACGTACTTTCTAACTTCGTTCTGTAGCAGTTAATACGCAGGGCCGTGCCCCAAGCTGGCCCCCCATACCTCAGTATGGACAGAGCGACACTAGCCAGAAGCTTGCGCTTGCTGGCATAAACCGTAGAGCTATTGGACATCATCCAGGACAATGCCACTATAGCTGTGGAGGCACGCTTGCAGGCGTAGTTAACGTGGCTACCGAAGGAGAGCTTATCGTTGATCATTATCCCCAAGTGTTTGATGGAGCGTTCCGACTTTCGGTTGTTAACAACAACCACCTCAGTCTTGTGGTGAGCCTGGAACTCATCCACTCCTCTTGGTCTATATGCCGATGGATCCCCCGGTGGTTTTTCCGCTTTTGGCAATAGGACCAAGCTCTGCCTTTTCCATGCTGCAGGGAAGACTCCCTCGTCCAGGAATCTCTGCATGACAAATCTGAACATCTCGGGAGCCTCAGCAATGGCCGCTTTGATGGCCAGGTTCGGAATACCATCCGGTCCTGGCGCCTTACCTACACTAAGGGACTGTGCAATCCCCGCAAGTTCCGCCACAGTTACTCTTCCCTCGTCGGCCACCCTGAGCCCTGGCAGCTTCACAAAGTTAGGCCAGGGACTTGGGTCATGACGTGGGAAAAGCCCGGCGATGATCCTCTCAGCATCTCTAGAGACCGCTCTGTAGGGGCCATCGCCCCACGTGTCTTGGCCATTACGACCCTATAGGCGTCACCCCATGGATTCGTGTTGGCACTTTTACACAGGCCCTCGAAGCCACGAACGCCACCCGTTGTTCAACATGCTCCTCTTCTGTGCGTACTCGCTGCATCCGCCTCCGTGCACGTAGGTAGGCGCGGCGCAGGTTCGCAATTGCTTGAGTCCACCAGTAAGCCGGTGGCCTCCCATTCCTAGAGTGGACTTTCCTAGGCATGGTGGCATCGCATGCACGCGAGAGTACTGTTTCCAGCTGCTCGCCGCTCAGACCGAGAGTATTGTGCTCGCGGCGGAGCGCTTTTTAAACACCTCGTTGTCGAAGTACGATGTCTTTCACATACGAGGGCTAGGCCTCGCCCCTTCCGTCCGCTGAATGCTGGTCGTATAGTAGATACTGTAGCGAACCGCCAGGTGGTCGCTGTGAGTGTAGCCATCATCTACCCTCCAGTTTGAACTACTCGTTTGACCAGAGCTCCAGAACGTAACGAATGTATCTTGTGTGGCAAGACATCCCGAGCAGAAGAAAATAACTTATTAATATCAAATATTGATAAGATATCAAAACATGATATGGACATGATTGATATAAGAGATAAAAGATCAGACAATAATTTCAATATTTTGTATTAAAATATCATCAGAGCATCAAGTTATGCTATTTGTAATAAGTGATCGATATCATGTGCCATTAGTTTGTTCTTGTCCATAGCATATCTTGATATTTAAATGATATTTCGGTGCAAATTTTTGATATTGTTGTCTGTTCTTTTATCTCTTATATCAATCAAGTCCATATCATGTTTTGTTATTCTGTTCATGGCTTCTGCCCGGGATCTTTGACCAGACCGAGAATCGAGCTCGCCATCTACGGATTGGCAATCCTACGCCTTTGCTCGCATAGCTATTTGAGATGCTTGCTACATAGCCCCGTTCTGAGTCGACAAATACGTATTTAGTTTTCTTCTATAAAGCATCCTCAGTATTTTGTTAGAAATATCTAACAGAAAACTAAAAGTATCTTAACATATTCTATCCTATTTGTGTAAATGTCCCCAGATATGAATCAGTTCACCATAACTTTGTCAAAGATGGAAAGTCGTGTCGTGGATTCCAAGGCCCGTTTTGAAGTCCGAAGCAAGTGAATAACTTTTTTTTATCCAGAGTAGATTACACCCAGTTCTTTTCATACACGGTTGGTTTTTACTCGATTACGACCTTTAGCGTCAATGAAACTATGAGTTAATCCTATGAAAAAATTCACAAAAAATTAAAGAAAATTCAGGTTAAATTAGGTTTTTGACGAAATTTGAAACGAAAAATCAAACAATTTCTATATTTTTATATACTTCCTAATATAAAACTGAACTGATTGATCAGATTCGGGAGCACACGCTCCACAATGTATTGCTTTCAAAGTGGCACAAATGCGGGGGTATAGCCTTATTGGCAATGGTATATAAATGGAAATAAGGCGATTTATCACAAACGACTAATTCTCATATTATAACTCTATTAATCGCAAAACAGTTATTTGACTTTGAAAAGTGAAATCGAAATTCCGTACATAATATAAAACCAATTTAAAAAAAATTCCGCGGAAAAAAAATAAAATTTCGTTTCGTTTCGAAAAATTTCGAATTAAATGGACCCTGATTTCGTATCGTTTCGAAGACTCGAAAGTAAATCTATATTTCGTTTCGTTTCATTTCGAATCAACATAGACATTTTAAATTTCGTTTCGTTTCGTTTCGTTGGGAAAAAGTGTGTTATCGCATACCCTTAGTTAGTGTAGCCAAACGAGCATGTCGTCACGATTGCAATCCGAACAACGAAGCGTGTGACGTCAAATTCGCGTGGTACACTGTGAAAAAGTGGAAAACACACTTAATCGAAATGACTCAACCGGGCCTGCGCTCGTCTATGGAACCTATAGTGTCTATATAAGGTACTGGTGGGCTCTCACCGTCTCTTTGAGTGTATGATGTTGCTGTAAGATATGGATGGAAGATAGGGTGGACCCGATTTGACACTTTTCGTTGTTTTGTTGCTGGCTGGACCGATCCATAAATCCTTATCGGGAAAATTTAATGGACTCGCCTTGAGAGAGTCTCATCCGGGCAAATTAATTTGGTCCGTAGTCTCCCTTGTGCCGGCTACAATCATTAGAGAAAGTGAAAAAAACAATTTGCAATCATTAGCCACAATTTTTATTCCAAATCAAAATTTTTGAATGATTGCTGATAGTGATTCAAAAGGCGCATGATTGGAAATTAATCGGATCCATCCAGGTCTACCGTTCTATACAAGAAACAGTTGAGCCGAAACAAATTTTGTTCAAAATGCAAATTAATCTCTGGATGACGACAGAAAGTTGCCGTCCATAGTAGAACCACGAGCGCGCGTCTGCAAAAATATATTCTCCTGGAATAATGTCAAGTGAAGTTTTCGCTCAAGATTCTGATTTGGTTTCGTTGCTGTTAGTGATTGAAAAGGCGTATTATGACAAATAATTCGATTCTTTTCAGAATCACAGTTTTATAGAATATTATAGAAGTCCAGACAATTTTTTTTTTTCAAAGTGCAAATCATAATCTCTTGGTGACGGCAGAAAGTTTCCATTTATAGGTCATCACTAGCGTGCATCAGAAGGAGACCTTGAAAAATGTATTTGCCTGGATGAACAGTCAAGCGAAATT
Source organism: Armigeres subalbatus (assembly GCF_024139115.2). NCBI lineage: Eukaryota > Metazoa > Arthropoda > Insecta > Diptera > Culicidae > Armigeres > Armigeres subalbatus. The sequence continues at coordinate 40,240,909 of NC_085140.1, read as the reverse complement.
TTCTCTCAAGATTATGATTTTTGTTGATTCATTGCTACTGATGCCATCAATAAACATCTCCCTTTCATGCGCTCCTCATACAGCTGGCGAAGGTAACTATCTGCTGACACAAACGATTATGATTTGCACTTTGAACCATATTCGTCTTGCCTCGATTTTCTCTTGTATAAAATGGTGGTCTTGAAAAGAACCGATTTTTTTTCTATAATATGCATTTCCGCGTCTTTTTTATACCCAGAGAAATTGGAACAGAAGGCCGAAAGGCCTGACACTTACATCATTCTGATTTGTCATAAGACGAGTTTGTACAATCCCATTTAATTCCACCACTTAATTGTATTTTGTACAGATACGTATTTCAAACAGATACGTATTTCGACCTCAACCGTAAGGTCGTCCTCAGTGTCTCGTAGTCAGAACTGAGGATGAGAGTCCAGCTCATCAGTTACGCGATTTTGATGTCTGTGCTTGCGATGCACGTAAGGGTTTGGTTGGTTCACCGGCTTTGGACAGTGCTTGCCGAAATTCGATTTTTCAATGGTTTTGTCACTTGTCATAAGACGAGTTTGTACAGTCCCATTTAATTCCACCACTTAATTGTACCTTGACAGATACGAATTTCGACCTCAACAGTAAGGTCGTTTTCAGTGTCTCGTACTTGACTCGACTCGTCGACCAAGTCGAGTCAAGTACGAGACACTGAAGACGACCTTACTGTTGAGGTCGAAATACGTATCTGTCAAGGTACAATTAAGTGGTGGAATTAAAAGGGATTGCACAAACTCGTCTTATGACAAGTGAAGACATTCCACTAAAAAAGCTCAAAATAATTTTCTTAATCATTCTGATGTCCGGGCTAGGAATGCATGAACGGAATTGATTGGTTATGAAATTTCAACAAGGGTATGACAGGAATTGAATTTTTTAATAGCTTATCATCAATAATCTTGAATTTCAATGAAATTGACAAATTTGTGGAAAGTTTGCGAGTCAATTAATATATAAATATCCACAATCCGTTATCGAAAGATGCACGCGCTGTTAACGTTCAAAACCTTACATGATTTCATGACGGTCCCAATTTTGATTTGACAGGCAAATTTTGATCAGACACCCAGTACCTTCGGATAAGACGTTGTCAAACGTCAAGACTACAAGCTCGGCATACCATTCACCAAACCCTGCTACAATCCCTACCCCGTATATCCAACATCTCAATGATTTCTCGCGGAAGTCCAGATGGCTCGTCGGCTTTCTCCTCCAAACCGAGTATCTCGTCAACATTTTTCTACATATTCCCTAATCGACCTGTATTCGGACTCAGCCGGCGCTGGTATTGCCTAATTTTGGGTCACCCGTTCTTACACATTAAAGATGATGTTAGTTCCAACAGATGATAGATTCTCTGTAAGTAAATCGGGTCAGTGACTAAATTAATTCAAGATAGGACGCGTTAGTAATAAGACGCAAAATAGTCGTGGGATCCAAGTTTGTGCATTGTGCGTTTGGTGAGTAAATAAGCCACGATTGAACGTGTTCGTGTTATTCGATAAAACGCGAACTTTTAACGTAGGATTACGTCCTTCGGGAAGATAGGGTGGTCATTCTGCAGGTTCAAATTTGAGACCGTCACGAAAAGTGGTCAGGAAGTATGGGGTTAGATTATGCCCAAGATTATGCCCAACTATTGAAACAATCGAGAGAAGTAACAAAGCCATTTTGTTAAGAAAATTATTTTGAGCTTTTTAGTGGAATGTCTTCACTTGTCATAAGACGAGTTTGTACAGTCCCATTTAATTCCACCACTTAATTGTACCTTGGCAGATACGTATTTCGACCTCAACAGTAAGGTCGTCTTCAGTGTCTCGTACGTGACTCGACTTGGTCGACTGAGGTCGAAATTCATATCTGTCAAGGTACAATTAAGTAGTGGAACTAAATGGGACTGCACAAACTCGTCTTATGACAAGTGACAAAACCATTGAAAAATCGAATTTCGGCAAGCTCGGTCCAAAGCAAGATGAATACAGTAGTAGGTGCTCCAACCTGCCAAGTTCGTGGAAGAGAAGACGGCGGGGGTGGAAAATTCATATGACTGGCTCTCCCATACTAAAATCCAAGATGGCTGAATCGTGAATTTGGCAGATTGGAACACCTAGTGGTATATTCATCTTGGTCCAAAGTCGGTGAACCAACCAAACCCTTACGTGCATCGCAAGCACAGACATCAAAATCGTGTAACTGATGAGCTGGACTCTCATTCTCAGTTCAACCAAGACATCAAGAAAAGTGGACACGAGAGCCGCACAGCAGCTGTCTCAAGATGACGCCGGTAGCTGCGGTCGCAGCCGAGAGAGTGATTTATTCATCGATTGACCGTCGCCAACAGCAACAACACTCAAACGAAAATTCAACGCAATGAGTGTTGCTGCTAGTGATTAGGCATTGCGGGTAGAAAATCGATTCTTCTCAGGACAAAATGGCGTTGCTGGCGGTCCCGGTGCCTCTGTAGCGGTACTGAAAATGTATTCTAAATGGTGGCGCCTTAGCGGAAAATCATCGAGTGACTGTCGGACAGCAGCAGCAGTCAAGTGAAATTTTTACGCAAGGTTCGGACTAACTTTTGGTTGCGTGAGTTATTATCAAAGCGCATTGTTGATTGAAAATCAGTTCTATTCAAAATCTCCGTTTTACACAAGAAAAGGTAGAGCCGAGACAAATTTTCTTCAAAGTACGAATCATAATCACGGTAGAAAATTTTCGTCGGTAGCGCTGTGCTCGTCAGAGGGAGACGCTCCAAAAAGTTATTCGCAGGGATAACGTCCCAAATCATCGAGTGACTGGCGTTGACGTCAGTTTCAGTCCAGTAAAACTTTCAGTTTCTGTCAAGAGAATGCTTCTGATTAAGGTTTTGTTGCTGGTTGTGATTGGAGAGGCGCATCGTGGAAAACAAATTGGTTCATTTCAGAACCTTCATTGTATACAAGAGAAGGTTGAGTCGAGATAATTGTTTTTCAAAGTGCAAATCATAATCTCTTGACGCAGGCAGAAACTTTCCGTCGGCAATAGCGCAAGCGCTTGGCGTAGGGAGACTCTGCACAATATATTCGCATGGATGGCGTCTGTCGTTGGCGTCAGTAGCAGTGAAGCGGAATTTTCTTCCAAAATTCTGATTTTCTGTGTGCGTGCTAAGAAAGCCCCTCTCTTCTGTGAGTGCGACTGGGAAAGGATCCTTTTGGGTGGATCTACGTCCTCGTTCTTGTTCACTTGGGGCTGGTGTAATTGGTGAGGATTTTGATTTTCTCCGAGACGGCGGCGTGTTTGACAAGTTCGGTCGGCAATAGAAAGCGAACGGCGATCTGGTGATCGTTTAGCGTTTGTTGTAGTGCGCCAGACGAGAGGCCTCATCCGCGATACGCTCGAAGATGTCGTTTATTATGGACATCGCTTTTCACGTTGTTCAGTGCTTCGTTCTGTTCGTTTTGCCGATCGATCGTAACACCGGATTCGGCTTGTCAGTATCCGATATCTATTGAGACGATGGCCTCTCCCCTGTGTCGGCTCGTTGGCTCCGCCTTTCGTTTGTTCGATGCCAGTGCACCCGTGCAAAACCTGGGTGACGGCATTTTCTTCAAAGTACAAATCATAATTGCTTGGCGTAGGTAGCAGCGCAAGCGCTCATCGGACTGAGACGCTGTGAAAACTTATTTTCATGGATGGAGTCTATCGCTTTACTGTGGCAAATCATCGAGTGGTTGACGTTGGTGTCAGTAGCAATGAAAAGAAATTTTTTCAAGGTTTTGATTTCGGTTTTTTACTGCTTGTATTATTGAAAACAAATCGGTTATTTTCAGAACCATCATTTTGCACAAGAGTCAAATATTTTTCCAAGAGCATATCATAATCGCTTGATGATAGCAGAAAGTATACGTCGGTAGCACCGTCGTTTAGTAATGCTACAAAATGGCGTTCATTTTGTTTGAAATTGGTGAAATTTTGTCCCAAGATTCAGATTTCGGTTTTGTTGATGATAGTGATTGAAAATGAATCAGTTCTTTACGAAGCTAACATTTTATACAATAGAAAGTTTATTCTAGAAGAATTCTCTTTATAAAAAAAAAACAATTACCTGATGATTGCAGTTCATCGCAACGATGGCATCGATAACGGTCCAAGCTGCATATCATCGGCTTTAGTAAACATATTGATTTTTTTAATTAAATACACTGCATTTTACATAATCCTACGTCCAATTAACGGTCGTGTCTGCGATACAACCTTCTATATTTTTTAGTTGTAGTTTTTCTAATTGGAGCTTAGCCCAATCAAACTTCTTGGGATAATTAGAAAAACTTTCGAATGTTCGGGTCATATTGACCCAAAAATGTAAATGCTTATAGAAAATGTAAGTGCTTTTAGTGAAGCGTGTTTTTCCGTAGATGTTTTTTTTAAACGAAACATGTCCCAAAACATTCATAACTGTGTAGAATAAAAAATTTAAAAAATTATATGGTAAATCAACAAAACACTACTTTAAATGAAGCACAACTTGATAATGAAAAAGCACCGAAAAATAATTAAATTCACATACTTTAGTGTGCTTACAATCTGAAGACAACATTTCATTCAAGCAGAAATACACTTACATATCTGCTAATATGTATTTAAACGCTAGTGGAATTGAAAGAGATTAACTTCATTTTATCCTCTCCCACCATTTCTGATATATTTGTTTATTACTTTATTTCTCTGAATTTCTGACATATTGAAAATGTACCCAACAGCTTTAAAGACATCTGGTCCGTGATTCGGGAAGCTTAATAGCTTGATCCGCTGTCACAACCAGCGCTTCTCGTCCCACAAGAACGCACCGTTGTTGCTCTTCCAATGAATTCCATTTGCCGACCGGCAGACAGTTTGATCAATTATTCATCACAATAGCGATTGTAACCGCAAGCAAGCATGATTGTGAATTTTTCGTCCTCGTTGTCGGATCGGCGGCATGCCGCTGACCAATGCGCGAACATCGCGTCCTCCCCATCCATCACAGCCACGCATAAGCCCACCTGAATAATTAAACGGAATTATTACTACTCGTTGTTCTCCTCCGTTATTCATTTCAGATGTCATATTTTTTGTTTCAATGCATTATTTGATATTTTTTCATTTCCCTTTGATTTCCACAGCGTTAACGGTTCGTTTCCTCACCAAGCGGTACATTGGCGAATATGACCATCAAGCAGGTGAGTTGACAACAGCGTTTTTCCCTCTGTTCCCAACTTTGGCTCAATTTCGCATGCGAAGCAAAAAATATATAACCGAACGATGAGATGGTTGAAATTGTTGTTCATATATTATTCTTGTCGTTTAATTTTTTCATCTCGTTTGACAGAAAATAGACACAAATATGAAATCATGGTCGATGGAGAGGCGGTGCTGTGCGAAATTTGGGATACATGTCCGAAGGTAGGTGCTACGCATTCTAGACGTTCGATCTCGTGACTGGACGAACTGATGACAAATTGTGTGTGTATCTGTTTTTCTGTTCCTGGGATCAAATGATTGAAAATATTTACCTCTTCAATTTGTGAGTTTATTTCTACGTAATATAAATGGAAGACAAACATATAAATCTGTTTGAAGAGTATTTTCGAGAGAGCTTGTGCGGGAGACATGGGAAATCTCAAATGACACCAAAATGTCAATAAATATTAATTTAGAAATTTAGGGATATTGACAACATCATTGACATTATCAACGATAATATTTTGTTTTTGATATTCCGACACTTCACAACGGGTTTTCAAATTATTTCAGAGCAATATAAAGATGAGATATAACATTGGTTAGACGGATTTTTCAATCTTCTGCACTCTCCTTACCTCAATCCATTGGATTTAGGTTGGTAAAGTTTGAATATAATTCAGTTGTATACCTTTCGAAAACTTAACATAGTTTCAGTGTACTTTTTTCTCCATGTTATGATGACTAAGATTGTTGGACTGTCTTTTAGTTTCGACTAAAATGTATACATTGTCCACGGTGCACAAAGTGCCTTTTAGAAGCTTCTGGTCGGCTTATTGGTTGGTTTTAATGCCTTCTTCGATGAAATGATAGAAAAAAAATGTTTATCGCAGCCTATACTTAAAAATCTAGAAATCAAATTGAAACAGAACAGTTTTGACAAAATTTTAAATGGAATTTATTTTCGTTAGAATACAGATCTGTTGATATTGAGGACAAGTCTCCCGGAATACAAAAACTAACTGCCCATATTGTAAAATATGTCCACTTCTGGCTTACCTGATTTACCACCAGGGTGTCAAAGCCCGAAACCTTCGTGTCATTTGTAGTAGATTACAAAAAAGTTTTCCAATTACTTGCAAAAATGGAAAATGGATATAAGCCGAGACCTCCTTATATGAAACCTTCTAGCAGACATATTGTCACTATGAATGGTTTATTTGGTCTTCTTCTTCTTCATTGGCATTACATCCCCCACTGGGACATTACCGCCTCGCATTAAGCACTTCCACAGTTATTAACTGCGAGGTTTCTAAGCAAAGTAATCATTTTTGCATTTGTATATCATGAGGCTAACACGATGATACTTTTATGCCCAGGAAAGTAAAGAAAATTTCCAACCCGAAAATTCCCTAGACCGGACCGGAAATCGAATCCAGCCACCCTCAGCATGGTCTTGCTTTGTAGCCGCGTATCTTACTGCACGGCTGAGGAGGGCCCCAAATAGTTGGTCTGGCGAAGCTAAATATTTAGGACTTCTGCTAGACCACAAATTAACTTTTAAAAATCACATTTAAAGCATTCAAACCAAATGAAGCAAATAAATTAAGTGTAGAAAATCAAAACTTTGTCCTAAACATTTTTTTTTATTTACAAACATATTTTTAGACCAGCCAATTTGGACTAGTTGTTGCAATACCAGAATGAAGTTGCCTCCGTGGTATACCAATGAACTTCATAGAATTTCTAATATTGAGACATTGCAACAAATGTCCAATAAAATAATTTCCAATTTTAGACAAAAATCGTTGCAATCTTCTATTGCAATGATTGGCTCCTTGTATTCTTAGTATAAATTAGGTTAAGTTTAGTTTAAGTTTAGAAAATTGTAATTCCTTCATGGTTCAATTCAACCAGAGGAAAAATCATAACTGCCAGAGGCAATTGAAATGTATTTAATAATAACTAAAAATGTATCATAGGAAATAAGGATGATAGTGTTAAGAAAACACGGAACACCTAAGAGATGAATGCATGTATTAGCAGGAAAAATGGAACAGCAACGAAGGCAAAAATGAACACACATTTGGATTATCTCAGCGAATTAAATATTTGCTTAGCATTTTTCAACAAAGACGCTGCGGTAGAAGTTAAGAGAAAAATGGTTCAGAATATTGACAGATCTTCTAAAAACGGAAAGCGTGAAGTATCTGATTTATCAGACTACGTAACTTCAAAATCAAAGATATTTTTTTTTTAATTATGAGAATTCCTGTGGAAAACTTTATTACCAGCAATCCAGCAAATAAGTCTTTCCTTCAAGCAAAACAAATGTGTTCAAGTTCAGCCCTCGTCAACGATGCTGCAGAATGAGTCATATCGCTAAGAAACAAATACAACAATTTTGCTACTACAGATGAGAATCAGAAGTGAGCAATGCTGTTCAACATGAATCTATACCATTTCGTCGAAAGACATTTTGTCGAATGCCATTTAGTCGAATGACATTTGGTCGAAAGGACACTACGTCGAATGGACAATTAGTCGAAATAAGATTTTAGCATGAAGAATCATCGTACATTTAGGAGAATGAAGTTTGGTCCAAAGAAATTTGGTTAAAAGCGGATTTTTGAATGAATCATTTTGGTACATTTAGTAGAACTATTTTTTTTTTGCGGTGTTCCAAAAATAGTATAATTATTGCACCAATATTTTCAAAAGAATTATGGGTTCATAAAAAGAATAAATAATAAGAAAACGGTGAATATTCCCGACAGGATATTGACTTTGGTGAACCTCTCTAACCAAGTACAATGAATCTATACCATCTGGTCAAAAGATATTTAGTCGAATGATGTTTCGTCAAATGGCACTTGGTCGGAAAAATATTACATCGAAAACAGGGTGATTTCCTGGTCAATGTTTGAAAACTGTAAGCTTTTTTATTGTTCTCAAGTTACGTTTTTATCTTTTTTTCTTCGAAAGTATGAAATACTAAATTAATGCTGGTGATTTTTTATGAGTTTGCCTTTGATTCAACTAAAATAATGGTTATTCATTAAAAATTGATGCGAAAATCTATTAAAAACTTCTTAAACAAAAATGTTATCATTTACATACCTTAAAATATAACGCAGCGGCAGTGGCAGATGATCCTTTAAATATGATTTACGCCAACTTCTTTCATAGTTTTGTTGAAAAATATTAGGAAGCAGCATCGTGCGTGCCAGCTCCATTTTTTGTTTTAAAAAGTTTAAGGGTTTGTGTTCGCTGAAAGAACTAAAAGTTCAGTTCAACCCAAAAACTATAAACAGTTATGTATGATATTTGATTAAAATCTAAGTTTGATAATATAGAGACTTGAGTTTCGATTTTATGTATATTTACTTTACTAACAACCAACCCTACTCACCCTGTAGACAGTAGGTCGTATGACCATTTGGTCGCAATTAAATTTTCGGCCAATAATTAACGGATTATAGTGGGAAATGAATTTTATTCTGAAATAATTATTGTATAAATATTGAGTGGAAGAAACAAAATCAATGAAAAGAATAAGAAATCCATTTCCATTCGATCAAATGTCCCTTCGACTAAACGTCCTTTCGACAAAATGTTATTCGACTAAATGCCAGTCAACTAATTGTTCCAAAGCCGACTACGATGAAGTATTGGCAAAAAAGATTTTTGAGCTTGTACCAAAAAATAGAATAGAGGCATTTAACCATCAGTGCTCAATATTTTGCTATTTTTGTAGGTTTTCATATAAACCACCAAGATCTCCAGAAGTTTATATTTGCTCAGATGCAAAATCCTCATTAGCTTTCGTATTCGTTTTTCCGCTGCCGATTGAACTTCCTCACGTCCACTGAATTCCTCTAAACAGTCCCTATTGAAATTGAGCTAAAAATCTATTGACGAATTATCCATTTTACTAAATTGACTATTACCGACTGAAACTCGCTTTCGACATTCGACTAAATTTCTATTCGGCTAAATGTCCTTTCGACTGAATGTCCTTTCGACTAAATGTCCTTTCGACTAGATGTGCATTTGACCAAATGTCCATTCGACTAAATGTCCATTCGACTAAATGTCCATTCGACCAAATGTCCATTCGACGAAATGTCCATTCGACGAAATGTCCATTCGACTAAATGTCCATTCGACCAAATGTCCCTTCGACCAAAAATCCTTTCGACTAAATGTCACTCGACTAAACGTCATTCGACGAAATGTCATTCGATGAACTGTCCCAAAGCCGTTCAACATATTTTCCCACCGGAAAAAAAATGCGAAGCTATCGAAAGAGGCTATCATAGAGCATTACATTTTCATGGGAACCAAAACGCAATAAAATTTTATTATATGCTTTAATACCAGCATGCCTTTCGACCCGCTTTTAAATTCAAAGACTTTTTCGAATTTCTAATAAAAGTATGACAGTTCAATGTTTTCAACAGAAAACTTCAACGAATCATTGATTACTTGGATCCATCTATAAAAAATATAGTAAGCACAACATGTGTCAAGGGAGAAGGGTCGTTTGGCCGAAACCCATTCGGCCGAAAGCCATTTGACCGAATGCCACTAAGCCGAAAGTTGTTTGGCCAAAAGGGTCATTAGGCTGAAAGAATCATTTAGCCGAAAGAGTCATTTGACCGAAATGGTCATTTGGCCGAACGGGTTATTGGGCCGAAAGGGTCATTTGGCCGAATAGGACATTCGCCCGAATAAGACATTTGTCTGAAAAGGTCATTTGAAAAGTGAGAAATGAGGAGTGAGAAATGAGACGTCTCACTTATCACTCCTCATTTATTAAGTGAGACGTCTCACTACTCGCTTCGCGCTCCTCATTTTTAACAGTGAGAAGTGAAAAATTAGGAGTGTGAAGTGAGACGTCTCACTTCTCATTCTTAATTTTTCTTTTCTCACTTCGCGCTCCTCTTTTTTTACAATGAAAAGTAAGAAATGAGGAGTTAGAAGTGAGACTTCTCTTTTCTCATTCCTAATTTTTCACTTTTCAAATGACCTATTCAGCCAAATGACCCTTTCGGACAAACGACCCTTTCGGCCAAACGACACTTTCGGTCAAATGACCCTTTCGGCCAAATGACTTTCGGTCAGATGGGTTTCGTCCTAATGGGATGTTCGACCTAGTGGCTTTCGGCCAAATGACCCATGCTCTGTGTCAAGAGGGGCTATTCAAAGTATTATTCGATTCGTAAAAATCAGAAGGGTTGTGTACAAGACACGACCGCAAGGTAGACGTTGGACAACGTAAGGATATTTTTTATATGATCAGACGCATTCACTTCTTGCGAAATGAGTGGTCGTAAGCAGGAATAGCGCAAGGAGCTAGCAACAGTTTTGGAAAGCAGCAAACGGAAGCGCTGGTGGAGGAAATCAAAGTACGTCTACCTATACAGATCGGTTTTCTTACAGGGCAATTGCATTCGAGTTACATTTAGCTTGGTGCCGCTGAGAAAATGAAGCGGATTAACTGTCTAATAAACCAAAAGGCCCTTTTCAGGGCCACAATAATCCCTGAAAAAGGGTAATTACCGATTTTGACTTCATTCATTGTTCGATTTTATTGCACCACTTCGTTCGCAGCATTCGGACTTGTTCCGCAGGCGTTTGTGGCAGCAGCGCTGAAGTACACTTCTGCATGTGAAACCAGCTTTTCACGCATCGTGCCATAATGCTTTGAATCATCCCTCTTGACACATGCTGCGTCCACTATAATATTTATAAGTTGATCTTAGCAATCGATGTTTAGTTGAAATTTTCAGTGAAAACATTTGACTGTCATAAGTTTGTTTAGAATTTTTATGTTCATGAAGCATGGTTTCATATTTAAAAAAAATGTTTCTCTTAGACCATAATTATTTTCTTTGCGACCAAAAATGTCAAATTCGATTCACCTCTTGTTATTTTATGGCTAGCGTAAAAAGCTGGATACATTTTTACAGTCTCTCCCTCTGATACACGTTTGTGATTCTGCTACAGACGGAAATTTTCTGTCATCACAAATCGATCATGATCTGCACTTTGAAGACAAATTTTCTCGGCTCAACCTTCTCTTTTGTAAAATTGTAGTTCTGAAAAAAACCGAATTATTTTTCATGAAGCTCATTTCCGAATGCTAATAGCAACAAAACCAAATTAGTATCTTGAAATATAATTCCACATTACTGATACTGATGTCATCCATGCGACAACATCTCCCTCTGACGCTTGTTACGGACGGAAACTTTCTGCGATTGGCAAGCAATTAATTTTTACTTTGAACAAAATTCCAAATTCCAACTTCCTTAACCTTCCCTTTTAAAGAATGTTTGGTCTTAAGAAAAACCGAATAATATAAATAATGCGCCTTCCGAATCAGTAACAGCAACCACTCAATAGTCCGACGCACCGCTTGTGATTCTGCTGCCGAAATCAATTTCCGCTGTCGCCAAGCGATGATGATTTGTCCTTGATGAAAATGTATTCTGCTCAAACTTTGCTTTTGGAAAATTGAGGTTCTAAAAAGAACCGATTGATTTAGAATAATGCGCCTTCCCAATAAACTGCAACAAATCCAGATCCAGATGCTGGTACCGCTTGCCGCTTTCCACGACATATCGAACGAAATGGCTCTTTGTTAATCGGTATGAGTGCGAACACTCACCAAAGAGGCGGGGCTAGAGGGTTTACGTTTTTGCTTTTCTCGTACAACGAAGTTGTACCGAAAGGCTATCATTTCACTCCGAAAACGAACTTTTTATAGAAGCTTCGGAGACCCATAGTGTTATATATCAATTGACTCAGCTCGTCGAGCTGAGCAAATGTCCGTCTGTCCGTGTGTATGTATGTGTGTATGTGTGTGTATGTGTGTGCTCAAAAGCTTGCAAAAACATTAGACAACTTGTCATATAGTAATCATAGACCGATTTTCTCGCAACAAGTTGCGTTCGACAGAGGGCAAAGCCTTGTTGATCACTATTGAATTTGATAACGATCGACCGTTGCGTTTAAAAGTTATGGAAAAAATGGTACATCGAACCATTTTACCACCATATAAGGTTGGTGTCTTGGCTAAATGCGAGAAAGGCAGTATCACTACTCGGTGTATTAAGTTGGGTTTTTAACTACAAGAAAGCTGCTTCTCCGCACACAAGCCATTTCGTTCGCGACATGCTTGTTCCGCTGGCGTTTGTGAAGATCGTGGAAGCAGCGCGGTGGTGTACATCTGTATGCGAATTGAGATGTCACAAATTAAACGATTACTTCGATTAATCGCATAATCGTTGTGATAATTGATTAATTTTGAATCGATTACTACTCAACGATAAATCTATTCAATAATCGTCAAGAATCGAGAGTAATCGATTAGTTACTAATCGATAAATCGAGATTTTACCGCATCTCTACATGCCAATACATTTTTGCTGTCTCTCTATCTGACGACGAAAACTTTCTGTCATCACAAATCGATCATGATATGCACTTTGAAGACAAATTTTCTCGACTCAACCTTTTTTTTTTGTAAAATTGTAGAAAAGAACCGAATTATTCTCCATAAAGCGCCTTTCTGAACACTAGAAGCAACAAAACCAAATCAGTATCTTGAAATGAAATTTCACATTAGGGGAGACTGGGGAGACTTGATCCCCTTTTCTTATTTCCGATGTATCACAGCCAAAAATAAATAAACATACGCGATTTCCACACAGACTCTCTAAAAAATATAGTATTTAACTTTGCTGATGTATAACAGTCCTTAAATTATTGTTGTTATTTTCACACAATCGATTTTTTGGAGTGCTGTCAAAAATCGACTTTTAAAATATTCGGTGGACATTGATCCCTCTCCAAAAACTTGCTTTGATAAAATAAGAAAGGTGCCCTCAGATTTTAAAAATATTTTTCTTTCAAAATACGCGGAAATTTCGAATTGCTGAATACATGAACGATTTTTGTTATTGAATTCGACAGCACATGCAATTTTAAAATTCGGGGAGACTTGATCCGCTTTCTATGATATCTACCCAATAAATATTTTTTTCTGCCAACCCTTCATCAAATCTGTCAAATCTACGAAAAATTAGAAACATGAGAACAGATTTATATTTTTTGAACTTTTTTGCCAAATTGTTGTATGGGTGACTAATGGGGAATCAAGTGTCCCCATACTGAGGCAGTAACTTCGAATCCAAATATCCTAAAACTTTGATGGAATGTTGACATTTTCATCAGTAAAGATCATTAAGCATATTTATGGCTTTGTGGTAAAAAAACGAAAGCATTTGGTCATTGTTATGAAAAGATGTTCAAATTTTGCTTGGCCAATAAATAAATCTTTAGGGAGGTCAAAACATACAAACCGCCCTGCAGAATGAATAAGGTTGTCAAGCCAAAAAATAACTCACCACATAAAGGTCATTTGTCTAGAGAATCTATGCTAAAAAATGCGCTAGAACAAAACTACTTTAGTTCTCGAGAAACAGGGGGTGATAAAGTCTCCCCACCCTCCCCTACATACGTGATGAGCCTGCCTTGTTTTTTGTATGCCGTGATTGGCATAATACACATTGGCATGGAAGCATAATTCTACCTTCTTTATGGCTTAGGCTTATGGCTAACCTACCGACGTAAATATATCATAAACTCTCTTTCCGAAGCACAAACTAGTCCACAAAATGACTTCTTTTGCAATGATTCTACATTAAGCGCAAGACTATTACGAAAAAATATTTTAAAAGGAGGCAATAAACACTTTTCGCATTTTCTAGGTATGTGGCACGAAGATGGAATCAAATTCCGGATTCGAAAAAATGAGGATGGAATAACTAATCATTGAAAAATTGCTTACACCAGAACTAATCCATAAAAATTATATTTCCTGGGATGAAGCCTAGGAGAAAATGATAGAATTATTAAGGAATTTATGGAATTTTGAAGAATTGATGTCTTGTCTTGTCTTGTCTTGTCTTAGCACATGCACAGCCAGTATTGAAAAGCATCCTGGAAATGTCGGTTGTATTCCCGAGCATTTTCTTGTCTGTAATTAATATTTGCAGCATATCATAAATATGACACAAGTATCAAAACGGCCAGGCCCACCGTGCAGGCTTGAAATTGGGAGAAAATTCAGAGCTCCCCGGCAATCAGATTATTTAGTTATAAATAACATGATCAACGAAGAGTTTTGAATCTACGAAAGGAAGAAACGGGGACAGCCGTACCAACCGTTTCACATTCAGGGGAAAAGATGATTGACGAATCGATGTTAAACAAAAACAGTTTCGGAATAAAATTTCAAGAAACAATTCTGCTGATATATCCGGCAAAAATATTTCAACTCCCTAGTTTATTTTCAGACGAAAATTGAAGAGATTTTTTTTTTCTTTTCGTTATTATCACTGTTCAATTTAATTTCCACAATAACTTCATTTTGATGTTTCTGAATATTTGAGTGATCGAATAAATATTATTATCAACTTTAAATCCAGATATAACAACATTTCCTCTCAATCTCCCCAGATCGAAGGAAACAGCGAAGCCACCCTGACGGCCGGTTCCGATGCCGTCCAGTGGGCGGACGGCCTGCTGCTGGTGTACTCCATTACGGATCGCGATTCGTTCAACTACATCCGCAAAGCCAAGGAGGAGCTACCGTGCGACACGACCCCGGTGGCCCTGGTCGGCAACAAGGTGGACATGGTCCACCTGCGGCAGGTCAGCACCGATGAAGGCGAAATCCTTGCCAAGGACTTCGAGTGCAAGTTTTGCGAAATTTCCGCCGCCGAGCACGTGCTGCAGGTGGCCGACGCATTCCACGACCTCTGCCGGGAGGTGATAGCGGCCAAGCGCAAGTCGAAGCAGAGTTTCATCGAGAAGATCGACCGGATGCTGAGCGGGTCACGGACCTACAACCGGGGCAAGAGTGATAGCATTTCGCCGAAGGACTAGATGGGTGGACTGCGGCGGGCGAGATCTTGGAAAGGACAGAATGGAAACGTGATGTTGTATTATTAGCTAATTCATTAGTTCATATAGGGCTGGACTCCTGTCAACGGTATTAATCGTTCATAATATTTCTCGCTAATTGTTGATTCACGTTGCAGATGGGGGAATAGTTTCTATTTACCAATGCCATAAGAGAGTTGAATGTTTGCCATTTAGAATAAATTTATTTAAATACATACAAGTGTCTTGATGAATAAAAAATAGTGAATGAAGTGGCCGATGTGTGGCCGGTCGGGGGCAATAAAATACTAAGTCATTGCGATAAAGCATACAAATGCTGCATCAAATCGTTGTTGTTCATTTTTTATTGTGAAACTCCATTTAGCTGCAAAAACAACAATTTTTAAAAAGCTAAAGTATTTCGTGGTTAGAAGGCTCCGCTAAGCAGTCGAAGATTTATTTTTGAAAGTCTACCGTGGTATTACATCTCAGTATTACTCGATTTTTTATTCCTGCCTAAGACATTTATCACTTATAGTAGGCTTCGATGTGGCAAAATTTCGACAGTTTGACAAATCCTGAAAACAAATTTCCCGTTTAGCGTTCATATGATTACTAAAACCCTTTGAGATTTGAAATGCCTTCCGAAGCGAAAAGAGCAGAATTGTACTTGCTACTGCTACAATCAATTACTGCTCTGGTAATGGCGCTAATCAACGCAACCCCATCCTGTAGGTACGATGTGCAGTTGACCATCAAGAAACGGTTGTTCCAGTTGGTTAAAACGTTGTGGAGTTACCTGAAAGATGAAGCAGCCGAACTAGAGACCTTGGTGGATTCTGATGCCAACAGTAGGGCGTTGGAATCCAGCCGAGGCTTCAATGAATTGATTTCCGAACATCACGCTGATAGCAGGGCGTTGGACAGCAGCCGCGGCTTCACTAATTTAAGCTTAGAATATGAGAAGTCTCCGAATGTCGAGGTGAGATCGATTTACTAATCTAATCTGTTCTCAAAAAGAAAACAATGGAATATAAGTCCTTTTATAATTAACATGATTAATCATATTAATTGCAATTTTTAAACAAGCATTACCATAATTTATGTTCAGAACTATAATTAACAGATATATAATATTATTTTATTTAAATACCAGCACTTCCACCACGCTTCATTGAATTCGACGTTAGCCAGCGGAGCAGCTGATCCTATGCATGGTTCTCGCTTTCCGCTGATACATCGCCTGCTCACGGTGCTGGCGCGAACTCCGAATGACGAAATATTCACCCAGACGGTGCAACCATTCCTCCACGAGCCGGACTTCCATCAGCACTTGCAGGACGAAATGGCGGTTTTCCGAAGAATGCTCGCCGGTGAAGAGCCCTCGCTGTATCAAGCCGAAAAAGTGCTGGTGAAACGATTGAATCGAATGGAAATAGCCATGCAACGCATAATGGAGCAGTTGGAAGCGTTGGCGGAATCCGGTTGAGGCAGACGATTTTGAAGCGTTTGCATCTGTTGGGTGATGCTAGCGGTGCGGTGCGGTGGTGAAGGTAAATTCCTTGTTCGAATCGTTTGTGTCTTGGATGCTGCGGTTGGTGTCAAGAATGTGCTAGTTTATATCATTCTCCGACTGACGACGCTGGTGGCATGAGAAAGGCGCATGCGTTCACATCCAAATCTGACCCGAATACGAAGAGACACAAAATCATAATTGAAATACATATTTGAATATATCTGTGCATTGAGTCGTGTTAGTCGTACAAAAAAGTGCAAAAGGCTATACTGCCGCTGCAAGCATAACTGACCCATATTTGCCTATGCTTTTATGGGCAGCTATGCTTGTATGGGCAGTGATAAATTCTTAAACAAATCTTTGATAATATGTACGAATAATCTGGTGGCATTCATGTTTGCAGGAAAGTTTAGAAACGCTTCGTATCGGGGAAAATGTGGTAAGAGCTGCTGTTAATTATTAACTAATTAATTATTTATTAATCGCTTGCTCCTAATGTAAGACCCAAATACAGGATCTGAAATACAATCTCTATTATTGTGATAGTTCTCTGGAGCTTTTGTAATCCTAATGTTTAATTTTTTTTTAGATTCTGAAAAATTTCTGTCGTTGAAAATAATAAGCTTTTTCTATTTTATTATGCTGTAAAGTTTTAATTGAAAGCCTGGTGAGTTCTAAGTATTTCAAAGTTAATTTTGAATTACAGGTCGGACTCGATTATCCGGAGACTCGATTATCCGGGGACTCGATTATCCGGGGTTCGATTATCCGGAATTTTAGACTCGATTATCCGGAGTATTATTTCTCATAAAATTTTTTTTTATTCTAAATTTTTATTTTCAATAAGATAATATACACTATGATTATTTTAACAATGTGACGTATCTAGGTTGTGAGAGAGAGTTAAAAAAGGGGTCGTTTTGTATACTGAAATTTGACTATAGGCTTGTATATCAACTTCATGAATTGAAATGATTATACTGTTATATTCATGCAAAATAAGATTATATGAAGAAATATGAACGTAGCTTTCTAAAGGAACTTATCTTGCAAAATATCACCCTTTAAGGAATAATCCATTAATTACGTAACGCAAAAATCGTAAATATCCAAGAGAAAATCTTCAGCAACAAACGGAAACACGTTACCAAGAAGAGATTGCAAGGACCTGTCATCATTGGAAATCCATCGAGAAACGTTTGTTGCTGAAGATTTTCTCGTGGAAATTCACGATTTAAGCTATCAGTACACTGTTCGTCATAATGACAAATATTTGTCAAGTCAGCCTGATATCCATGTCAATTTCTAGTCGGTTTGGTAGATGTCCGGATCAACTTGACAAATGTTTGTCATTATGACAAACAGTGGACTGAGGGCTTTACATAACTAATGGATTATTCCTTAAAGGATGATATTCTGCAAGATAAATTCCTGACCTTGAGCTTGAGCTTGATTGACTGCTCGTAGTTGCTACTCCATTATGACCAGATCAGCTGTTCTTGCACAGGGAACCAACAGATGTTTGCTTGGGACTAGCACACATCTTCAATGTACAAGTACTGGTGATCTCATTTGTTAGGTCATACTGGCGCCTGCCACGTCAGAATGCAAGTCAATGTAGGGAAGGGGGAGAAAATGATGATGCAATCACTCGCCCACTGCAAGCCGAATATACCTCTGCACTTGCCACGAGTTCATGCGGAATTTGTTGGAATTTCTGGGTTAGGTTGGAGAGGCAGAGGTCCGTCTTGGTTAACGAGCTGCCAATGTGATAGATAGGAGAAGGTAACTGATGGAATTTCTAATTGGATGAAGGAAACGAGCTCTATAGTTCATTTCCAATTCTAGCAGATTACTGGTAGAATACTCAAGTTGAAGGTATAGGACTAGTAATGGAAACGGTATGGAAGTCCATTTCCAGTTCTAGCGATTGCTAGAACATGAGAAATAAAGAGAAAGATACAAAGTAGGAGAATGGAACGGACCTGGGATTGATCCCACGACCTCCTGCGTATGAGGCAGAAGCAGTAGTCATATGACTACCAAGCCCGCTAAAGGATGATATTCTGCAAGATAAATTCCTTTAGAAAAACTCCAATTGAAAGGACATTATTGGCGCTGATGGAGCATTTTGACTTGTTTTGCAATTGATCCTCTATGGCAATTGTACTAGAACGAAGCGTTTTATCACAACATGGGGGAAATGGGGAAATATTCCTCTGCCCCGTTTCTCTCATTTGAATCAGGTGACGAGCAATTTGTTTTCATGTCTTGTTATGATAAAAAAAAAGCCTTATGCTTTATGTCCATCGTCGTTAATTATAAATTGAGAGCGAATTCTGCAACCAATGTTATGCATCCAAACGGATCGTTCTATGGTGGCGAGGCTTCCACGGAAAAGTTCTTGAAGTGAGAAGTTTGTGGACATGTTTAATTGATTCATCCAAATAAAATAAATATGTAGAACAACTCTATTATTGCCCTAATATTTGATTCAAAAGACCCCTTTTTGTCTCCCTCGGACACAAAGTGTACCGAAAGGCTATTTGTTCGCTCCAAAAACAAACATGTTTTTGATGTCTCGGGGATTCATAGTATTATATACCGATCATCTATGGTCGGCGAATTGGGACCCATTTTTGGCACTTATCCTTATCCAATTTGCTTGCGACTGGTTGCATTTCTCGCTTAACTTTTCAAAAGGACCTAAGTAACATTTTTTTCATGAATTAATTTGAGTAGTGCAATCAAAAGCTTTCATGTTTTTCTGTTGATTGCGCTATTCAAATTAATTCATGAAAAAAATGTTACTTAGGTCCTTTTGAAAAGTTAAGCGAGATTTAATGGGAAATCTTATCAAGGTCCCCCCTAACACACGTGACCGAAAAATTGCGACGCGATTCTAACGCTTGGCGATTGCGATTCTGTCGCCGTTGGAGTGGAAGAGTAACTGGAACATTGCCTACAGCGACCCAACGATAAAATCGCGCGTTTTCGCTATAGATAGTAGAATCTATAGATGAGCGAAAGCATGGCTGAGTCGATTTTTTTGCCCGTGCACACGCGCATATGACGTCACAGCCCTTAACGTTTCCATTGAAATAGTGACGTCATGCTCGTTTGGAGACACGTTTGACAGTTCGTTTGGAGACAGAGGATTTATCTTCGCTCATCTATATATTCCACTATCTATAGTTTTCGCCGTTGAGGCGATGAAATCACTCAGGTCTGGGAGAGCCTTTATATTGTTTCCTATTGAAAAAATTGATAGATCGGGCAATTGACTCAAAAGTTTCATAGCTTTTTGTTGAAAATTGACTAAATAGATAAAACTTTGGGTTCAGAAATAATAGCCAAAATACTATTTTTTTTTACAAAAAGTGCGTAAATAGCGGAAGTGCACCGGTTTTGGCCAACTTAGTGCCTATTTTGGCCAACCCTGAAAAATACATATTTTTCCAAAATAATCGATCAGTTAAAAGCAGCGCTGAATCGTGAGGGATATAGGGGAACTGTTCCGTTTTCCATCTCACTGTACATATATTCATCTCATAGCGAAACAAAGAAATTCCGCACCAATTTCGTCGCTTCTTTTCGCTAACATGCATGCTCACTGCTGAAAAAAATCACAAACAAAATACCTTTTCATTGCTTTGTTTTTCGTGAGACCAATATCGGAGCTATGAGATGAAGTCCAGGAGCAGTAACCCTATCTCTTGTTAGAACTAATAAAACCCTCCCGAATTGCTTTATTTTTGGAGTTATTCGCAAAATTGGCCAAATTAGGAACATGGCCAAAACCGGTACAGTTCCCCTAGTCTAGTTATTTTTTGGCATCTATTCTTAACCATCAAGTTCGATTCGAATGGGAATCCTGTCTCATCATTTCATATTGAAAACTGGCCAGATCGTACTATAGACTCAACAGTTATGGCAAAAATACTATTTTCCATTATATACCAGAAAGTCACCGATACCGGTAGGTGGATTAATAAGGGTTTTTCCAAAATAATTTCTGACTACACCACTGCAAATACAATAAAACATAATTTTTTCGTCATTTAATTGCAGATTTGATTTTTTTTCTAGTGATTCGATTATCCGGAGGATTCGATTATCCGGAGTGAAAAAAAAATCGACCGCTAAAATGTCTTAAAAGTTTCTGTCTGAGTTTGTTGTTTCTGTTTATTCTTTTATTATATATAGGCTATTCATAGGTTTAATCATTTTCACAATTTTTTTATTTCACAACATTATTTATTTTTGATGAGATATGCGTTCTACGAATTCAACCGTAAGAACAAAACAAACATATCTGATTAGGAACAGAATGCCGAGTTACAGTAATATCCCGATTTTATCACCCCCTGATGAATTTTGGGGTGATAAAAAACCCAAAATTACCCAATTATTCATTTTGGGGTGATAAAATAGGGCATAAGGCCCTCCTTAGCCGTGAGGTAAGACGCGCGGCTACAAAGCAAGGCCATGCTAAGGGTGGCTGGGTTCGATTCCCCGTGCTAGATAGATTGGAAATTATCTCGACTTCCCTGGGCATAAAAGTATCATCATGATATACGAATGCAAAAATGGTAACTTGGCTAAGAATCCTCGCAGTTAATAACTGTGGAAGTGCTTAATGAACACTAAGCTGCGAGGCGACTCTGTCCCAGTGTGGGGATGTAATGCCAATAAGAAGAAGATGAAGAAGAAATAGGGCATGTGAGCGATTCCAAGCAACAGCATCAAAATATAAGAAAATTTTTAATTCGTGATTTTCTATTGAGTTGAAACTTTGAAACAGTTTTCAATTTCATCTAAATCGTCATTTTTCGATATCAAATCTTAATATTGAGTCACGACTAACTTTTCAAAAGGGTGTATGGGAAAATAATTGAAACATATTTAAAAAGCTGCACAGCAAAAACGGAATGTGATTGTTATTGATTGTTATGATTTTTTCAGCAAAGTTAGACAACTAAATGGTGATTCTTAAGAAAATGTAAACCTTTTGTCACAAAACTCAAATATCTTAAAACCCTATCTTTTTACGAACGTATTTTTTTAAGGGAATACGGCTCATTATATTAGCTATCTACCATAAATGATGGTAACCTAATAAATAAAAAAGTTATGACATTTCAAACATTTCACAATTTTCACATATAGTAAACAAAAAAAAATCCGTCTAATTTTTTTCGAGAATTGCAGTTTGATTCTGATTTTATTGTTAAGGGTCTTTCGTGAGTTAAACAAGTTGTTTTCATGATATTCCATATTTTTGTATTCATCGATATTATGTATATTATATGTATAAATGAGTAATTCTCGCTGAAACCGGGCCACTATTTGCACGAGGGTCTTAAAAATGCCTAAATTTATGTTATTTCGAATGCTTCCGGCGTGTATATTGAGAATCCGAGTTAAATTTTTCAGATAGATGAACCCCTTGTTAGTTATACACGCAATCATTTTAATGGTCCCCTGGGTGGATTTGTGTCAATTCTCGCCTCACCAAAACTGTCATAACATTTCTCAACCGATCATAGAGATCAGCATATCGTTGGGAAGAGAAAGAGTGTACCCTCAATTTGCAATAATAAAAATATAAGCAGCTTTTGTTCGGAGGATGGCTTTCTCAGTCTGAAGTATCAAAACGATGGTTTATTTACTTGCCCGACGTTTCGGCCGATGGGTTGTGGCCTTTTTCAAGGGTCGACAAAACATGTAATTACATTTAACATATAACATGAATACATATAACCTAAAACATAAATGTTGAACTCACTATAGTCTATCGTTTATCGTAAATTATTGTAAACCACGTTCGATCAGTGGTGGATAGGGTGCTTTTCATGCTTGCCTGAATGTTGAGTTAATGAGTGATTACAATTAGAAATGTGTGGTAAATTATGTAACTTACTATTTGTAAATTTTGAAAAAATGGTTTAAAACTGGGTTTGTTTGTTAACATACAACAACTGTAACTGCTATTTAAAAATGGTAGGCACATAAATAATGAGTAATGGTCATCGTTGAAGGTTGTGTGTCGTGATCATTATTTAGGGTAATTTGATCATGGTTGCATGCAACATTTGGCATATTGATATTGTTCGGATGTGTGAGTGCTCTTCTTAATGTCGACTTTTGTATAGTGTGCAACAGACATCCTCCAAACTTCAACGTGTCGTCGAAGGATCAGCCGGACAATGGGATCCCATACCTACCGTGAATGAAAAATCCATTCTCAACACTACACATGTCCAACTACCAACATAAACCAGCAACCTACTCAGTCTTGGACCGAAATTCGCTATTCCGACAGATGTCACGATTCCGAGAAACCTTTTCCATATCATCGCCGACGTCGAATCAATCCTTAACACCTCACCATACAAGACCGTTCGAGATTACACCAGATGTAAAATAACAACCGCCATACAAAACCACATCTCGAGGACACGATCAAAACAGATGGAAAGTCCATTAGTAAAATTCTGCAAACATGCTTTTACCACAACAAAGAAGTTTTTGGAAGAACACCGTGATATTGTGGTCGTCGAATCAGATAAGGGAAAACGTATGGTAGTGATGTATATGGAGGATTATGAACGTAAAATGACACTCCTACTAACCGACTCCACCTACAAGACACTACCCAAGGATCCAACTCAATCAACACAGCGACACAACAATGCCTTAGTAAAACGATTGAATAATCTAAACCTGATAGATCAAGCAACATCCAATCGATTAAACAGCTCAACAGCCACGTGTCCACGCATTTATGGCCAACCTAAAGCGCATAAAGAAGGAATACCACTACGACCAGTGGTCCCGAACATTAACGCACCAACATACCAACTCTCTAAGTTCATCGCTACAATTCTATCAAACGGCTTCCATAGTAACTATAATATCATTGACAGCTTTATGTTCGTTCAATACATCAAGGCTGTCACTTTACCAGCCGGTTATGTCCTGGTATCCTTTGATGTCGTGCCGTTATTCACGAACATCCCAAAGGACCTAGTGATGCATGACATGATTATGAACTGGGACCAACTCGGAAAATCAACTAACATCTGTTTGGACATTTTCCTCGAATTAGTATCTTTTTGCCTAGACAACAGCTACTTTCAATTTCGAGACAAGTATTATCAACAAACGTTTAGAACAGCTATGGGCTGTCCCCTTTCGCCAATACTGGCAGTGCTGGTTATGGAAACACTACTGCGGACTGTGACAAAGAGACTGAAATTTCCCATTCCAGTTTTCAAAAAAATACGTGGATGATCTCATCCTGGCATTACCACCCGACCAAATTGAAAATACCGTCCAAATATTCAATAGTTACAATCAGCACATTCAGTTTACTGTAGAAAAAGAAGTTGACAGTAAACTACCGTTCCTAGACACATTACTAATACGAAACAACGACCAAACCATATCCACCCGTTGGTATGCTAAGCCCATCTCGTCTGGAAGACTCCTCAATTACCACTCGTTTCATCCCATCACAATGAAGATCAACGTTGCAGAAAATTTCGCGAAGAGAGTTATGACCCTAACAACAGATCCATCGACACAAAAAGGTTCCAACACCATCTTCCAACAACTACGCCAGAACAACTATCCATCTGCCCTCATCAATAGACTTATCAACCGAGTCAAATCTACCATGATCAACCTACAACCTCATAATCGACAGCATAACCATAGCCACACAGATCCCGAGTAGAGGAAAATAGCTCAATAATATCAATTGTTGATAAGATAGCAAAATGAGATATGGACATGATTGATATAAGAGATAAAAGATCAGGCGACAATATCAATATTTTGCACTAAAATATCATGAGGATATCAAGATATGTTATTTGTAATAAGTGATCGATATCAAGTGCCATTAGTTTGTTCTTATCCATAGCATATCTTGATATTTAAATGATATTTCGGTGCAAAATTTTGATATTGTGGCCTGTTCTTTTATCTCTTATATCAATCAAGTCCATATCATGTTTTGTTATTCTGTTCATAGCTTCTGCCCGGGATGACATCACCGACACAACACCACAACTGGAATCTTCAACCAACATACCACCCACCATCCCTCAGCAAAACAACATTCTGCAGCCAACAGCAACTCGTCTAGAATATAAAAGCATTCCATACATCGCACACCTTAGTCCAACCATAGCCAGCATCCTGAAAAATGATTATAAAAATGTTAAAATCGCATACAAAACATGTAAAACCCAAAACATCCTACGACCAGTCAAAGATTCCGTTGATGTTCTCGACCAATGCAATGTTATTTACAGTCTATCATGCGAAGACTGCCGAAAAACATGCATTGGTATGACGAGAAATCAGCTCAAAACACGTATTAGTGGGCACAAAAGCAATATAAACGAACACTTAAAATCAGTCCAAAACAGCAACACACATACAGAAGAAGATTTATTATCGGGTGCCAAAACAGCTCTTATGAAACATGTCATTAAAGAAAAACATACGTTCAACCTAACACATCCCAAAATACTAGATAAGACCAACAGATCATCATCCCTCCCGTATTACAAAATGTGTCATATTTCCTTCAACACCAATACTGTTAACCATCGTACTGATGTGCAAGGTCTCAGTACCACTTAAAGCTATGTCCATTTAGAATCCGGAATCATTTATTGTATTGCAGCGGCACGGAAAGTGACAGCGGTTTGTCTACCTAGGCGCCCACTTGCTGTGGTATAAATTTCACGATGTTTCGAGCAGCGAGTCAAAAATTATTCCAGATGGAGGCCGGAAGGAGAGAAAAAAATCTGCACACCCACGTTGATAATTCTGCTCATCGACGATGGAACCTACGTCAAAATGGATTTCGGACAGCTTCCTAGCCAAAAATTCTACATGGCGATGGCACGAGGAGTAGTTTCTGCGAAGTTTAAGTTTGCTTTTTGGACAAACTTGCAATAAAAAAAACAGATGATTTTGGCAAGGGATATGCAGCTGTGTAGCAAAGACCTAAGTGTTTGTGACGAATAAGACGATGGACTCGAAGTTGTGCAGGGAGGAATGTCTCAAAAACCGCGGTCTACCTTCCATAAAGCCCATAAAGGTCCCGTGACGTGATGGCCAGATTTGGCGAGTTGCCACTACAGCCGGGAAGTCATCCTGTGGTACAGCGATAATAACGAAGATTTCATCGATAAAATATATCCACGCAACTGCCCACAAATAAATCCACGCAACTGCCCACAGCTCCGGCCCATCTAGAAATTTTGGGCAGTAATGAAGCTTAAGAAAAGTGGAAAAACAGCTCGGGCCGCGACTCAGATGACCAAAATGTGGAACAAATGTGCCAAGGAAGTTGACTTCGGAGGTATGCAACTTTTGATGAGAGGAATAAAGAAGGAGGTGCGAATTTTCTCTAGAAACAAAAAAAAATGATTTGTATCATATTTTTTTCCTTAGTACAGTAAATTACCTTTGTTTTGATGTATTAACCTTATTTGTACGTCAATCCATTACCAAGATACAGATGATTTTATTATTCCGGAGTCTTAATGGACATAGCTTTACGCTGGTCTGTTGCACACTATACAAAAATCGACATTAAGAAGAACACTCACACATCCGAATAATATCAATATGCCAAATGTTGCAACCACGATCAAATTACCCTAAATAATGATCACGACACACAACCTTCAACGATGACCATTACCCATTATTACCATTTTGAAATAGCAGTTACAGTTGTTGTATGTTAACAAACAAACCCAGTTTTAAACCATTTTTTCAAAATTTACAAATAGTAAGTTACATAATTCACCACACATTTCGAATTGTAATCACTCATTAACTCAACATTCAGGCAAGCATGAAAAACCCCCTTTCCACCACTGATAAAACGTGGTTTACAATAATTTACGATAGACGATAGACTATAGTGAGTTCAACATTTATGTTTTATGTTATATGTATTCATGTTATGTGTTAAATGTAATTACATGCCTTAGCGACCCTTGAAAAAGGCCACAACCCGAAACGTCGAGCAAGTAAATAAACCATCGTTTTGATACTTCAGACTGAAAAAAGCCATCCTCCGAACAGTACATCTCATCCAGTCGAAAAACACCCTTCCAATAAGCAGCTATATTGAATTTTCCCACCATCTTGGATTTCTTTTTGAATACTGTTTTTCCGCCATCTCAGATGTATGTTTTTTCTATCGAAAGTTATATACTATTTACCAATACCAAAATTATTGAATTATTTAATTCAATAAGTTGAACACGGCTCCGTAATGCTCAAAACTTCGAATAAAATACTGTTGTAGATATGCTCTTCTTTTTCAAAACGTATTTAGCATATAATAGTGTATGCAATCAAGGAACTGACGCCGAAAGCATTCGAAAGAATATAAATTTAGGCATTTTTAAGAACCTCGTGCAAATAGTGGCCCGGTATTTATGGCCCGGTTTAGAATTACTCAATTCAAAGCTGTAATTTTCAGAAAAATTACAAATTACTTAAAATTCACCATTCAGTAATGTATTTTTCGTATTTTTTAAAAAGCTGGATTGTTCTGTTTTAATGAAATCGTGAAGGATTAAACTTTCTAATTTCAAGCAAAATATAACACAAACTCATCTACAGGTTTTACAATAGTTTCTAGGTCACACCTATCCGTGGTCACCCATTGCTCAAATGATAACTGATCAATATATTTTTCTTCAAACTCAGCGAATAAAGTATTTTCCATTGATGAAGAATCTGGACAATCCGAATAAGATCGTAGATAGCAATTCGATGTTGTATTTTCACACAAAAGACTACCAGGTAAGATTTTAATATCCTTTGTTGAATTGATTCTTTTCAAACTATGTAAAATAAGGTGAATTTTTTCATGGGTTGTGCACACACACACATTATGTGTCCCTGAATTGGAAAGATGCTTGCATTGCCTTGGCCGAAGGCTTGCAAATGAGGAAAAACCTACTTTCATATTATCGTGAATTTCCTTCAAGCGTGTGTACTAGAGTGGGCGCAGTTGTATGGCAAAACGCAAACTTCATCTGATCAAGTGAGATCAAGGTTTTTCTGAATCGGCCTACAAAAAATTTTTAATTGCGCCTCTCCACATTTCGATATTGAAGGGACCATCGAGATAGGGAGAGATCGAGGAATGGAAGTAAAATTTAAATGGATACTAGATCCAAAAAAGCTTGTTGCTATGAAAAACGACAACAAAACAAATGTCATTCCTTGATGTTGTCCAAAGATGGTCTAGTAGCCTAAAAATTTGAACATATTGACATAAGGAGAGTGAATCCAGAACAAAACATGATCAGAACACACCGAGATAGAGAGATATCGAAATAGGAAGGTAATCGAGATGCAGAATGCCCAAAAGTATGTAGATAGAAGGGACCTAGGAAACCATCGAGATAGGGAGAGATATCGAGATACAGAACATCGAGATGTGGAGAGTCGACTGTATTACGTTTCGAAAATTATATGTTCAAACCATATGCAAGAAATCAATGTTTCTGCCAGCACTACCGGACAACCTATGATTGTCGGAGGGCAAAACCCATCTTCATTCTTTTCGGATTTTTTTTTCTTTTAAAATGATTCCGGATAACTCCTATTAGCTCCAAATTTATTTTGAAATAACACTCAGTTCAATTATTGGTCTACGTAGCTCGGCAGTGCTGGAAGATTAAACGATTTTTTTTGGATATGGTTTGAACACTCAATCTTCGAAGCGTTATAACTTTTTTCGTGGACGTTCCAGCAACGTGCCTTCTTCGGCAAAGTTTTTCGGCATCCTTTGGGTTATACTTTAACGTAATGTGCCACTTGGTTTACGATGAACTGCAACCTCTAAAAGTGTAAATGTAGAAATATAAGTTCTCCCATACTAATTTCCATAGAAACTTCAAACGCGATGCGGAAAGCGAGGAAGCAACCGATCGGGCCCAAATTCTGCACAGTTGTTCAGGCCCCGAATGGCTTCGAAAAAACATTGATTTTAAAAAATGACCTTGACGCCCCACTCTAGTGTGTACGCTTCTTTCAAAGTCGTCATCATTAATCGTTTTTGGATTGCTTGACGCTTTCCATCTTTTTTACTGATACATAATCATTTTGACCAGGCATAGCTCGACTTGCTTCATCATCTTTAAAATATTGAACTACTATTTCTTTTATCTCATCTGTTAATGCAGTACTAGACCTAGTATTTTTGGTTGAAAGACAGTTATTCTTCAATTTGGATACACTCATCTTCCGATTGATTTGTTGAAACAGATTTCGCTGATGGTACGGTGGCAAGGCTCCTGCACTTGACTTCCGGTAATTCCTCAGTTGTTGTCGTTTTCGAACTTCCTGTGCTCTGCTCTACCGATGATATACAGATTGCTCGTTTGTCAACGTTTAGCCGGCAGGTCATCCAAATGCGTAAATTTGTATTCAATAGTGCATTGAATAGTAACATTTCAAGTTTTATTCCGCTCTAAAAATGGTTTTCAAGATCAATTTATAAGATCTAACAATAAAACCGAATAATACACAGCAACCTTCTAATAACCACTATAAGAGTAAGATATTGCCAAGTGGCCCTCTCCAGATAGCCACTATAAACCTATTATAAGAGTATTTAGAAATCCTTTTTAAACCACCCGCAAAAAAAGGAAATTTGGCTGCGGCAGCTGTCAAAATGAGGCTTTGAAAAAAAGAGAAACAAAACTTCGCAGAAAAATAATAACAAAATGGATTATTGATGAAAATTATGATGATGACAACAAAATAATATTTTTTTCATGTTTATTTTTCGATTTAGTACCATTAAAAAGAAGTATGCCTCTGATTTTATGGTCAAAGCTGGGGAAAAAAATAAGATTGAACACCACGCGCCTGCAATATAACGTAGTTCAGGAAAATGAATCGACAATATTTATTACCACAACATCTAGGATGTCCACTAAATCGATTAGTACTTTTGCCCAAATTCATAATAAATAGAATTATTCACCAGAAAAAGTATGATACGCGGTGAAAAGATCGTTAAATCATGAATTTCAGTGATATATTTCATTGACTGCGAAATGCTTCTCCATTGTCAATATGGCTATCATGGAATTTAATCAGATTTTTTTTGCTTTTATTAAATACCGTCATAAACTCTTCGCAATGCAAACATTCTTATGGGGGTAATTCATTTGACCACGTTATGACCAAAAATTGGAGCTTTATTCGAGCGTTGAAATTTGGATTTATTACGCTCTTCATATCAACCATAGATCTGTTCATATGATCAATGAGCATTTGACGTTTAGAGCTTCAGCAGATTCAGCAGATTTATGAGAGATTTATTGACAGCAATAAGAGCGCCAATAAAACGGAGCAATTAGCTATAGTGATTGCTGTCAATGCTGTCATAAGTCCGCAATGTGAATTAGATAAATCCAAAACCATGGAAATTGTTACTTGGGTATGGTACAGGATACAGATTTACGCGAAAAAGATGCATTTTACGCCAAAACTATATTTTTAGAAAAAACAGTTGTTCTACAAAATTGTTCGAAATAGTAAGGCCATCATTATGGTGCAACCAAAAAATAGGGTGGCCCACCATATAAAAAAAAATTAGACAACTTTTTTTTTATTTTTCAGAATATTGACATGATATGTTCTACATAGTTGTAGCGCAGCTTATCCCAATCAATTCTGCTAAAACAAAATTTCTGTAGCTCTTAAGTTGGCTGATTTAGAGCAATTTTACTTAATTTGATTAGGGTGTACCTCATAAAACCAGTATTTTTGATCTACTTTCATTGTTTTAGATTTCTCGAAAAAGTCGTCTTAAGGTGATTTTTAGAGCTTTAAAAATGCAACTTTGATGGGTAAATATGCTCAATATCTATATCTCAATATTTACCGATCAAAAGTTATAATCGTTTTTCTGTCAAAATTACATTTTTTTTCGTAAGTTGATATCTCCGGTAAGGGCAGATCAAAAAAATATATTTACACGGCATTTGAAAGAGAAATTCATATTCCTCATTATGTCAAAAAATTGGAGATATGTTATTTTTTTATCTCAAGTTTTACCAATTTTACAAAAATCAAGTTTTTTCAAAAAAATTGATATAATTCGGCAATGGAAGAAGATACAGACGATATTCTTAAACAAAACACAAGCCCCAAAAGTCTTCAGAAGGTGACATTTGTGAGAAATGAAAAATAAAAAATCTACAGCTTTAACACTTTTTATAAGTTTTATCATTATCATCGTATTGCAAGATTTACGAGAAAAGATGCATTTTCGGCCTAAAGCATACTTTTAAGAAACAAAATTTGTTCTACCAAGTTGTTCTGGATACTCGGGCCCTTATTATAGAGTTACCAAAAAATGGGTGAATGAAATTTTGTGAAATTTTTATTTTTTTATTTTGTGGAATATTGACATAAAATGTTCTACAAAGTTGTAGCGCAGCTTTTTCCAATCAACTTTGCTATATAAACTTTTTATGTAGCTCTTAAGCTCACTTGTTTAGAGTAATTTTACTTACCAGAATTAGGGTGTCCCTCAAAAAACAATATTTATGATCTGCTCATTTCATTTTTTATTTTTCACGGATGTCACCTTCTGAAGACTTTTGGGGCTTTCCAAAACGCGTGTTTTGCTATAAGAATATCGTCTGTATCTTCTTCCATTGTCGAGTTATATCAATTTATTTGAAAAAACATGATTTTAGTAAAATTAGTAAAACTTTAGATAAAAAAATAACATATCTCCAATTTTTCGACATAATAAGGAATATGAATTTCTCTTTCAAATGCCGTGTGAACATATTTTTTTGGTCTGCCCTAACCGGAGATATCAACTTACGAAAATAAAATAAAATTGACAGAAAAACGATTATAACTTTTGATCGGTAAAAGATATTGAGCATATTCACTAGGGTGGTTCAAAAAATCGATTTTGCTCCACAGTGCTCATTTGATTCTTTACTATGTTCTGAGTGTCATTTGGATTAAAACTGATTTAGCACAAGCTGTTTCAAGTTTGCATGCAAATTAGTATGGGAAAATTTATTTTTTCATTATACTGTTAATGACGTTTCCCCATTAAGCGCAGATTAAAAGAAAACCTACATAGCTAAAAGGGATACTCAACAGCTTTCACCCAACGAAAACCGCATGCTGATTAATCTGCCCAATAATTAGTAATCGATTTTAAGACATGTTGCGAATCTTCAGTCATGATCGTTAAACTTCTTTGAGGGCATCACTGAAATGTGCAGTGCAACATAGTAGCCTGAATTTGTGTGTGCTATCTTTCGCGCCACGAGCAGCAATGTTGCCTGTTGATGAGTTATGCAATTAGCTCAAGAAAACCAAGGTATAGATTAAATTCGATTACTAATTATTGGAACGATTAATTGAGATGCGGTTTTCACAAAATCACTTTTAAGTTTTTACTGACTAGTTTGGTGTCGTTTGCTTGACTGAACAAAAAAAATATACCCAACCATCGAATGTGATATACAAAATACCATGCGGGGAATGTGAAACAAACCAAAACATTATGAGTCAAATTTCTTCGTTCTTGATAACTAAGCAATAAGCTGAATCGCGGGCATTCCTATCCTAGATACCACTCAATTGCACGATTGCATCTTCAAACAAACATGAGTTCTTCGTCAACAATATAGCACAATGCCAGGTAAGCGGGCTTGGTAGTCATATGGCTACTGCTTCTGCCTCATACGCAGGAGGTCGTGGGTTAAATCCCAGGTCCGTTCCATTCTCCTACTTTGTATCTTTCTCTTTATTTCTCATGTTCTAACAATCGCTAGAACTGGAAATGGACTTCCACATCGTTTCCATTACTATTCCTATATCTTCAACATGAGTATTCTAACAGTAATCTGCTAGAATCGGAAATGAATTTATATAGCTCGTTTCCTACATCCAATTTGAAATTCCATCAGTTACCTTCTCCTATCTATCACATTGGCAGCTCGTTAACCAAGACGGACCTCTGCCTCTCCAACCTAACCCATAAATTCCAACAAATTCCGCATGAACTCGTGGCAAGTGCAGAAGTATATTCGGCTTGCAGTGGGCGAGTGATTGCATCATCATTTCCTCCCCTTCCCTACATTGACTTGCATTCTGACGTGGCAGGCGCCAGTATGACCTAACAAATGAGATCACCAGTACTTGTACATTGAAGATGTGTGCTAGTCCTAAGCAAACATCTGTTGGTTCCCTGTGCAAGAACAGCTGATCTGGTCATAATGGAGTAGCAACTACGAGCAGTCAATCAAGCTCAAGCTCAAGCTCAACAATGTAGCTCAATCGAAATTAATTTATTGGCTTTTTTCGGTGATAATTATACTACTCAAAGCGAAAGGGAGTAGATGAAAGTAATGAAGATACAGATTCGATTGACACCGCAAGCGAGCGGCAAGTGTGAAATGAATAGAAACTGAAGATTAGCAGAGGGCCATATGAGAGAACAAGCATTGTTGAAATCGCTGTTATTCTGCCTAACGTCCACCCAGGAACGGCTTGGATAGTGACGTGGTGATCACTGTACCAAGACAGGCAAAATAACAGCGATTTCAACCTGCTAAAGTGCTGTTCGGCTAGCGTAAACAGTTCTATTGATTCGTGGCATATTTTCAGAGATTCATACAAGAGCGCGCTAAATCTCTTCACGCATAACTCTCGCAAGCTCATACTTCGCCCAAATTGAATCTTATTCGAACTGTATTTCATCAATTTTTTGCCAATTGGATTCTATAATTAGGAAAGCTTTGATCACCGCGTGACTTTATCGAAATTAATTTATTGGCTTTTTTCGGTGATAATTATACTACTCAAAGCGAAAGGGAGTAGATGAAAGTAATGAAGATACAGATTCGATTGACACCGCAAGCGAGCGGCAAGTGTGAAATGAATAGAAACTGAAGATTAGCAGAGGGCAAGGGGTGGGTCGCTGAGCACAATTCAAATTGTGTTCATTTAAATTTTTGCGCCACGGTGTGCCGCAATGTGCCACGTTTTGTGATTGACAAAAGTACTGATAAAACGACAAAGTTTGGCAGCACTGTTCGAACATAAACATTAGACTTCTGTCAAAAGAAAGAAAGAAAAAGAAATTCTAATTTTTACCAGTTCGGCTCCAACGTTTCAAAAGGACGATATTGCTTTTGTAAAGAAGTGTTTCTCTTGTCGCTTGTGGACTCACACACGCAATCCAATGGCAGCAGCGTATTCTATCCTTTCATTAAATGGTGCAGGATTGCATTGGTGCGCTCACATTAGCCCACAAGCGATGGAAGAAGCTTTTGTTAACAAAAGCGGTTTCGCCCTTTTTAAATGAAGATGTCGAATTAACCGGAGGGGAAGAGGTAAAAATGTTCATATCGTCGCTTCAAAATGATATCAACGCCTTTTGGATATTTGGGGAAATAATTCATCATGAACTGAAGTGTCGAAAGTGATTGAACTAGCGCCTCCTCGCACCGTCTTAACGGACCAAATTTTATGCTGAACATCATCCTGGCTGCTGGTGCTGATTTAGTTCAGCAACGGCCGGCATAATCAATTGTATTTCTAACTATGTAGTTTACTTTCTTCGCGTGTGAAACTCCGAAGTAACTTTTCAGGGAACTTCATGTTCGTTCAACCGTTCATTTTAAAATTGCGATTGGAACAGGAGTTTGCCAAAGATTTAAGATTTCCTGTCTGCTCTGAAATAGGAACATGCGGGTATATGTATAAGTAAAATATGACGGATGAGATTCCAGTGAAGAGAGAAGAGAAATATGCAAAAAGCTTTCCACTTCATCATACAACGATTAGTGAGTTTTCAAATACTTGACAACAGCAACAAATCCTTAAGCTATCTTTTCTCTTCTACAATCAATGATCATCTTGCTGATCCGTCGAATCCTCTCACCCAAGCAAGCTCAAACCACCATCAGATAGATTCATAATTTCGATCGTTTCGATATCGGGTACCATCAGTCTCAATAAATTTATGCTTGCCTTGGCTTGCCTCTTGTTCGCTAAAAAAAACAAACGATACGCTCCGAAAAACTAAGCTGTTCATGTCTAAAGAAACAAGTAATTTTAACAATGGGATGTTTACTTTACATGTTTGTAAAAAGCGGGAAAACAATGACAGTAGTTGGCAAGGTTGCCGATTTCTGACATTCTGCCAATGTCAATGTCGAAAGTGTGCCACACTGTGCCACAATTTGTTAATTTATTGTTCCTTGTTGGTGAATAGTGTTCCGACGCATGGCAAAAAAGTGTGCTTGGAACATTGTGCTCAGCGTCCCACCCCTTGGCAGAGGGCCATATGAGAGAACAAGCATTAATTTCGATAAAGTCACGCGGTGATCAAAGCTTTCCTAACTATAGAATCCAATTGGAAAAAAATTGATGAAATACAGTTCGAATAAGATTCAATTTGGGCGAAGTATGAGCTTGCGAGAGTTATGCGTGAAGAGATTTAGCGCGCTCTTGTATGAATCTCTGAAAATATGCCACGAATCAATAGAACTGTTTACGCTAGCCGAACAGCACTTTAGCAGGTTGAAATCGCTGTTATTTTGCCTGTCTTGGTACAGTGATCACCACGTCACTATCCAAGCCGTTCCTGGGTGGACGTTAGGCAGAATAACAGCGATTTCAACAATGCTTGTTCTCTCATATGGCCCTCTGCTAATCTTCAGTTTCTATTCATTTCACACTTGCCGCTCGCTTGCGGTGTCAATCGAATCTGTATCTTCATTACTTTCATCTACTCCCTTTCGCTTTGAGTAGTATAATTATCACCGAAAAAAGCCAATAAATTAATTTCGATAAAGTCACGCGGTGATCAAAGCTTTCCTAATGTAGCTCAATGCCAGGGTTTGCAGAAATCGCTCTCAATAGATAACGAACAACGATATAAAAGAGGCAAAAACTGTTCCGGATCAAAACAAGTCATGATAATGATATGGAAATGCTAATATCATCTTCCAAACTTGGACGTACATGTTCATGGTAGCATTAGAGGCGAAAGTATAGAATTGATAGTTCCGTTAGGATACGGCAGGCATGAAGAATGTTTTTATAGAAGTCGATTTGAAAGCGAGCGGAGGGCAATATTTGTGATGGCACATATCACACGACCTTCCTTCTGCCAAGCTCCCGTATGAAGGGGGAGGGAAGAATATCAGTGTGGAAGCTGATATATCTCCACTGGCAAAAGGAAGGTGGTTTGACTTGCTCATATGCCTTCGCGTGCGGAAGGATTTGCTATCGACGAGTACTGTCTCCAAATTTCTAATATGACATCAGCATTTAGTCGAATAGGATTTTTATTGCACAGTTCTGTTTTCTCATTGCGTCCGTCTCGTCGCAACCAACTTGGCTGCCTCGGAGAGAACAAAGCAGAGAAAGGCACTGCTGCTGTACCGTCGACCAATAACAGCTGAATTGATGGATGCCCCCACCAAGGGTAGTACACTAAATTAATGATTTCGTGTGTGTTACTTCTACGTGAAGTTAAACGATTTACAATGATATGGAAATGCTAATATCATCTTCCAAACTTGGACGTACATGTTCATGATAGCATTAGAGGCGAAAGTATAGAATTGATAGTTCCGTTAGGATACGGCAGGCATGAAGAATGTTTTATAGAAGTCGATTTGAAAGCGAGCGGAGGGCCTTCATACAGGAGCTTGGCAGAAGGAAGGTCGTGTGATATGTGCCATCACAAATATTGCCCTCCGCTCGCTTTCAAATCGACTTCTATAAAACATTCTTCATGCTCGCCGTATCCTAACGGAACTATCAATTCTATACTTTCGCCTCTAATGCTATCATGAACATGTACGTCCAAGTTTGGAAGATGATATTAGCATTTCCATATCATTGTAAATCGTTTAACTTCACGTAGAAGTAACACACACGAAATCATTAATTTAGTTTAAGTCATGATAACAAATTTATCAAACTTGTATACAAGTTTGAAAAAACAGAATCGGATAGGCAGTCCCCACAAAAAATAATGATTCTCGCTTTGTTTTCGCTCCGATTGTGTTGGTTACTGCACAGCTGTGTAGAACAAGTTGAAATGCATCATCAGAGCCAGCCCAAGTAACAATTTACATGCTTGTTAGATTTATGCAATTCTTATAGCGGATTTATGACAGCAGTCACCATGGCTAGTTGCTCAGATTTATTGGCGATCTTATTGCTATCAATAAACCTCCAATAAATCTGTTCGAAAAGCTTCAAACGTCAAATGCCGAGTGGTCTTGTTAGCAGCTCTACGGTTGGAACGAAGAGCGTAGTAAGTCATATTTTCAAAGCTTGATCAAAGCCACATTTTTTTGCCGTAATGTGGTCAAATGAATAAGCCCAATAAGAATATTTACATTGCAAAGGGTTTATTACGGTGTTTAATAAGAGCAACATTTTTCTGATCGAAATCTATGATGGCCATATTGGAAATGGAGAACCATCTTCAAGTCAGTGAAATTTATCACTGGGATTTATGATTAGACGGTGTTTTCGCCGCAAAAGACACGTTTTTGGTAAAGGGTATAAAAAACAAACATATCTGGGTGTAATATTAATTAGTTTAGTGAAGATTTACGTTATTGATATTATAATAATTTTAAATTCATAGCCCAAAACTATATTATTTTGCGGGCGCCATGAAATCGAGCGCGCACCTCATTTCCATGAAAGTACATTGGAGAAAAAACTTAAAAAAGTATTATTTTGTAGTCATCCTCATCATGATTTTCATCAACACTTTAGTTTGTTATTATTTGTTTGCAAGATTTTGTTTCTCTTTTTTCAAAGCAAATTTTTGACAGCTGCCGCAGCCAAATTCCCTTTTTTGCGGGCGGCTTGAAACGGATTTCTATATACTCTTATAAGAGGTTTATAGTGGTAATCTAGAGAGGGCCACTTGGACATATCTTACTCTTATAGTGGTCATCAGAAGGTAATCCTGTAGTAATGGGTTTTATTGTCAGTTCTTGTAATTCGATCTTGAAAACCATTTCTAGAGCGGAATGAAACTTGAAATGTTACTTGGGAGTGCTCCCCGGATTTGGAGCTTTCTTAAAGAAATTTATCATGGAGTATAGCATCCCGAATCAGTTTTTAATCATGTCAGCTTGCGAAATAAGTCTCTCGCGGTATGCTACGTATCGTATATGTATACAGAGATGGTAAGTGAGAGACTTGTTCTTTCTCTTTAGGATTCAATCCCTGCTCAAAGCACATTTACT
Source organism: Armigeres subalbatus (assembly GCF_024139115.2). NCBI lineage: Eukaryota > Metazoa > Arthropoda > Insecta > Diptera > Culicidae > Armigeres > Armigeres subalbatus. The sequence continues at coordinate 40,202,860 of NC_085140.1, read as the reverse complement.
AATAAATTAGCCTAATCAATCAAGACCGTTATTTGCGTGAATCAGTGTATCTGGATAATATTCACATCTACAACTCGATCTCAATAGTCCCATTGGGCATTTTACTTGACGTGACATAGTTTCAGATTTTCAATTGCGATAGGGGAGGCGTAACCTGTCGGAATGAGGGTTACATCCGGAATAACGCCGAAGCGTAACAGGATCAGTCTTGACTCATTCGAGGCTATGATCGAATGATTATGGAAATGAGGTTGCAGTATCCTGCTTGCGTTTTATTTTCAATCATGTCATATATCTTACTTTGCATGATTTGATATTTCAATGAGTTTGCTATACTCATTCAAGTTTTATAAACTAATTATATGCACATTCAACCAGCAGTCTATATAAGAATGTATAATTCGTAGACAGAAGAATTGAAAAAAAAAAAACGCTAACAAAAATGTAAGGCGTTTATACAAGAATTTTTAATTTTTATATAGATCCAGTTTTCAAACTAATTTTGTAGGTTCATATACAAAATTGTGGGAATATCTGGCACATATGCTGGTTCTGTGTAAATATAAATATATATGTTAATTCTCGTTTTTCACTAAGATTCTGAAATACATTTGTTTTTACAGTCAATGCATGTATTGCAAAAATATATTCAGGTTCTCGTATAAAAAATATAGGGGTGTGGAATGCGCCAAGTATTCATAAAGCTAGTAGACTTCTTTCTAATGGGTGTTACGGATTAATTATAAATCCAGTTTTCATTTTATTTACATAACGAAGTAGAAGGTAGAGCGTATATAATCCAAAAGCAGTAATTGAAACAGGGTAATACCCGAATCCAATGATTTAGTAGAAATATTCACAATCACAACCTTTCTATATTCATAATTTTAATAATGAATCTATAAACCTGTTGCGACGAAATAGGTAAAGAAATATTGGATGAAAACTATCTAATTTTATCTTGCTTTTCGATGAGTATGGTACCAATCCGGCAAAAAAAAAATCATATTACAGTGAAATATTTCACACGTAGAGCAAACTATCCCCTTGAATTGATATGTCTATGTACTTTTATTACACCCATCAACAGCTGGTTTAACGCCAGCGGCAGCTCAACTCTGGTTTGTTACCGAGACGATTGCATATCATTTGCAGGCCACATACAAAAAAAGCCGGACTTAATATCTAAAGTTCGCCACTTGCGAACGGTCACTCATTATTCCTCGGCTCGATAATTATAACTATATAACCGTGTAGTCACTAAATGTTCTAATTGTAAGCTATCCCTCGATTAACATTCCTCCCTCTTGAAGCCTGCAAGTACTCAGCAGTAACAACGAGCAGCAAGCGATTCCGAACCGAATCGGACGTTTAGTGGAGGACCGCGAATCGTCGATACATGTTTTAGCAGCAAATAGTGCTCTAAAAGATTCAGATTTATTATATTCCGGTTCAGGAAGCCATCAATAAACATGGCAAATGATATAAATAAAACATTTTACATTTAGTTCAACTGTTGGCTGGTTGAGCTGTTAAACGCGCACCTGTTCCAATGGCATTACGTGAACCAAGTCGACAGCGCTGTTATGCCAAATATGAAGGCATCCATTAGTGCAAGTTCGATTGGTCGATAATAAGCATCTCATCAAATAGCGATTTAAGCAAATTTTAAGAAAACATATGCCAGTATGAAACTATTTCAATTGTTCCTTTTCCTTGTAACGCACGACAGAACAACTTTAAATCATTTAGTTGGTATGTGCCCACATTAGGATTTACCGGTTCCAGATATATGATATTTCTCGTCTCGACTCTCAACCCTCTTGCGTCCAGCCACTGCTACTACTGGCACCTTACAAATAGCTTAATACGGTTATTAATGTTAATGCTCATGAGTCTGAGCGCTGAACTATATAATTTGCAGTGTGACCCTAAGGATTATATCACGAAGCCAACCGGTTAATGTACCTTATTATCAATCAAATCGTTTTTATGGTAGATTCTAATGTAGACTCTGTGATTTATTAATTATTATGCCAAGCATTATGAATATTTGACAGATGTGAGAATCCCCTCGATGAAAAAGTAAATAATCTAGAAAAATCTAGAAACAGTGAATGGCGTCAAGTACAGGAAACCGGAAACACTACACGACAAAACTAGTCGAATTACAATGCGGAATAGGTTATAAAATGCACTGATAACATGGAAGGAGCACTCTCGCTTAGTTCGTTCCACCAAGCTGGTAACGCAACACTGTCACTTTTTTGGCCATAAGGAAGCAATATTCACTTGACACTTTTGGCTATACAAACTAGTTGAAAATGGAATACCTTTTCACTGAAACGTTAGATGTTTGATGTTAGCCTCATTCCGACCTTTATGCTACTACCTTTCAGATCCCACGCACTTCAAAAGCATTACAATAACCAAGCAAAAACATTTATTAGGTTTCTTACCCCATTGCCAGCCTAACATGCATACGACTGCATTATTTAATTGATATTTATGACAAGGAGCAACTTTTCCTGAATTTTGTGGGCCTGCAATGGGGTTCACCTTTGTTGAAAAAATAGCTATTCTGGCTAAACATCGATTGAAAAAGGTTTTATGCATCACTCATTTCAGCCACAGCGATGGCTTTTCCGGCATACCCCAAGTCTCTTTGGTATAAGTACGCAATATTTTACTCAATCTCTCAATATCCTACTCTTATTCTCTCTTATTTTTTACTAAAATACTAAATTAAAAATAAAATAAAATAAGGCTCCTGGCCTTTTGGCAGCACGGTACGGCAAGAAGTTTTTGGGCCGAAGTGATTTTTTGTTCGGTTTTTGTAGGTTTCATAAACCTACGGCTTCCTAACAGTATAAATCATAAGTTTTATGTGCAGTGAGCCGGGAATCGGGTCCATAGGCCCAAGTAGTGATTTACCCATGGATACAAGCAACTGCCTAGCAAGGTGCAGCTTGTAATTCCCTGAATACCTACCTGATTGGATTTGAAGTCGTTACAGCAGCATATGTCTGGCTTATCTGACAGCTCTTTAATCGTCGGTCATGGGCGATCTTCCAGATTTCCAAGACGTTTAGAATTATCAGGCATTATTTCACCGCGTGTCGTGACCTTATTTTATCGTAATTTGTCTTCAAATATTCGTACTAAGCGACCAGTCCATTGAAGTCTGCCTTATTTTACACGGTTGACCATATTTTCTTCTCTGGACACTTGATACAGCTCGGGATGGCTCGAGAATGATGCGTCTACGCCACACCTTTTTTCTATGGACCACCTAAACAATTGCAAACGTGAGCTGAGGTTCAACGTCAATCGATTGAATAAGACAATCAAGAGGAACTAGCTTCATTCGAATTTACTTATTTCAGACTAAAGGATCAAAAACAGAGTTTCATGAGTCCATGGGTCAATATATTCGAAATAAGAAAATGCTAGAAGAGACGGAATAACAAACTGCAAACCGGAGTACACTCTTGGGGTTTATGCTGCATTCTCGTCTGGATACTGTAACGCTGGTTCCTAGCTGCATCGATCTCGAGCATTTCCTTTGCAACCGTAGTCTTGCACTGTAATTCATTGCACTGCAAGAATCAATCAACCGACTCCACTAGCTAGCTCGTCCAAGCACTGCCCCATTTCTAGATCAACATTTGAAAAGGGCGTAACAGCCAAAATTTATTTCTTCTGATTCTTCGTCTACATATATAGCTATATATGTAGACGGAAAATCAGAAGGAATAAATTTTGGCTGTTACGCCCTTTTCAAATGTTGGTCTAGATTTATTTATTTTTTCTCAGACTAAGGCTGGAGTGGCCTGTGCAGTAAACAAAAGTCTTCCCTATTCAACTCGGTACATGGCTGCACGTCGCCAGACATGTAGCAGAGGGTCCGCAAATCATCTTCCATCTGATCGATCCACCTTGTTCGCTGCTCACTTTGCCTTCTTGTTCCCGTCGAATCGCTGGCTGTCGAGAACCAATTTCACTGGATTACTGTACAACATTCTGCCCGGCTCACCACAATCATCGCTGAGTGAACGATGGATGGTTCTCTCAACAGCTCTCCTCCACGAGTATCGTCCAGGTCTCGTTGTGTCCGTAGAAAGCTACCGATCTAATAAGCGTTAGAAAGTTAGTTTGAGTAGTACGGACATCAACACAAGAGGTGAGTGTCTCTTAGAATATCTAACTGGGAACAATATAAATATATGTAACGAAGCCACTAACTGCACCTTCATAAACACTATAAGAGAAAAAAGTATTAGGCTTCACACTATGTAGTAAAACAATTTCAGGTAATATAAATAATTGGCATGTTTCCGATGAAGTATCATTATTTGATCATATACATATCATATTCGATTATGGAGTTAATGAAAACATAAAGGAAACATTCATAGATGCCAGGAAAACAAACTGGGAGCTGTACTGTCTTAATTCAGCTTCAGGTGGCTACTTTTTAGACAAAGTTATCAATACATCTGAAGATCTTGAAAACACAGCTACAGAAGTAACTAATTGAATAATACATGCTTTCAATAAGGTTCAGTTGAGGTACGATCAACCGAGAGATGTACCTTGGTGGAATAAAGAGATTAGAAAGATTAGAAAACTTACGAAAAAAGGTCGCAAAATGTTTAATCGTACTAAACGTACTTAACAGTGCGATGAATACAGGAAATCATTCACTATATACAATAAAGAGCTAAGAAAGGCTGTTGGAAGTTATTTATTCAATTACAAACATATTGGTAGTCCTAGAAATAAATTTACCTTCAGGACCCACTTACTCCTTCAAACGGGGCAAGTGGGTCCTTTTCTGTTTTATACTGTCGAACGAAACTATTTTGAGGGATGTAGATATACTGTTTATATTATTTCTGAGTATAAATATTTTCAGATCATGTATGGAGATTGGTTGCATGTCGGACTTTATTTTTGCAAGAAGAAATGGATTATAATGTTAGCAGATACGAAAACAAGACAATAGCCGATTTACTGTTAATTTGGCTGTTGTCTTGTTTTCCACTACCTTACTTTTGTACTAAATGTTTTAAGTGGCAAGGATAAGCAAATCTTTATGCAATTTTCGTATAAAAAATATTTCTCTGTTTAGAACACAAATTATTATATAAATCCATTCATGCGATGCGCAGTGTTTTTAATTTGTAACAGAACACAATTGCCAATTTATGTGTTAAGCACTTTATTTATCTAAGAATCTGATGCGAAGTTTGAAAATAAAAAAACACAAGACAAATCCTGTTGACCTATTGTAGAATCAATAGATTATTTGCACTGTATACGGTAAGCATATACGGTATTTCGAAAAATTTCGTTTCAGGTGGTTCGAAACGAAATTCCGCGGAATTTCGCGGAATTTGAGCTAGGCGAAATCTGATTTCTTGATTTCGTTTCGGTAATTTACATAAATTTCGCCATCAAAAAATATCTTTTAACGGAATCCCGCGGAATTTCTAAACTAAATATCATACTTCAAAATACTCAAAATTTCAGCTGCGTCGCTGAAAAAAATCATAGAGGATGTTTCTAAATTGTGTTGCCTATACAAGTTTTTTTATATTGACGCCTACTATTTACGTGCCCCATTCCAAGTCTGTTCTGTTCCAATAATGGAGGAACTAAGTACGTTGCAACAATATTCATTTTCCTGTAATTAAACGAAATTTAATTTTGATTACTTTAGATATACATTCGAAAGCGTTTCCCATCTATTTTATTAGATAAATGCTTCCCTCGCATGAATTCCGTCATAAAATAACAACTCCAACTATTGGTACACTGTTCCAATAATTGCCGTATTTTTTAATTCGTGTTCCAATAGTTGCGATTCCCATTGTTTTCTTACGGGACTCGCAACTATAAGAACACTACCGCAAGTATTGGTGCACAGGCGAAAATTTAGTAAGGTATTTTCTAGTTTTTGAAGATAATCAAAACTGTTTTCACTTGCTTTGTATATCGACATATCGTTTTATCATTGGACGTAATGGGTTGCTGCGTTTGATTCGTAGATGTTATGCACACTGTTCTACCACAACTATAGTAACACCCAATGAAAATAAATACTATCTATCTATTCTCATTGAGTAACACCCACGACTATCGGATCGTTTGTCCCACGTATTTAATTTTCTCCTAGAAAACGTCTTCAGTGTTTTGTTGGAAATGTTCAACAGAAAACAAGAAGCATACTTTTTCTCGAAAGTAAACAGAAAACGAAAAACATTTTTAGGGTTATCCCATATTTAACGAAAATGAGTCGGAATTAACGTAATTTTTAGTACGTCAGGCTTAGAGTGCAAATGTTTGCAATAAGAATTAGTTTATTGTCTATCCGCAACAAAGTTAGTACGCTTTTAATACCTGTATTCGCTCAAAGATGCGCAAAACAACGTATCAATTAGTTTGACAGATAAAACTTTGGAAGAAAGTTCGGTTCGGAAGTCCCGAGAAAACCGAAATGGGTGATTAGCGAAGTTGGGTTTTTCTCACAATTCGCACGCTAAACCTTCGAAAGTGGTGCGTTGTTTTCATTTGGTGATGCGCTATACAGCGCACCACTTCCGAAATTAGATTTAACGTATATGGATTGTGAGAAAAATCTAACTTCGCTGGCGGCTAATTCGGTTTTCTACTGAATTGGTAATATAACAGTCAATATTCAGCGAATCGACTAAATATACATACAGTCCTGAAGGTTTAAAATTTTGTCATATGGCTTGACTATTTGCAAAATATGCATGTAACATTGCAGAGTCGTGGGTATTTCTAGGTATTTGTATGGAATTTGCCAAAGTACTGTCCATAGCAGTTGTTTCTTGCATTCAAGGGGAAACAAAGCTTAACATAAAACCACTACACAAATCCGTATTTTTGAATTAAAGTTTGTGGTAGTTCCCAGTGTTGCACTACTACAATTACAATTTTTCGAAGAACTTAAAGAGACAGACGACACAACGACGGTGGTAAATCATTTAGAAAGCTCTTTTCATCGTTCAACTTTTCTTGAGCCTTAATTGAAGAAATCGACGTACTTTATAGTACATCACGGAGAAGAGGGATTTAAAAAAACATGACAAATCGTGATAAATCATATATCGCGCATAGTTTCATAAGGGTGTAACTGCATTGATCGATTTCTCTTCGTCGATTCTTTTTTTCGTTAATAACGCAAAACATTCATAGCTACAACCATGATTGTTACTTCTGAAGAAAGATGCAACCATCCTTTACCACCTCAAACTATAAAATCCATAGCAAACTGTCTAAATTCGCTGCATTATTAAAACAAAACATCGACGAAGAGAAATCGATCAACGCAGTTGTGCCCCATGATCCTAAGCATAAGATAAACAAATTTCACATTGTTTTCCACCTCTAAAGTGGATCGGTCGATGATCGGATTCGCTATAGAATCTTTGATAGCTCGTGCTTATTGTATTGCGGATACATTTTGCTCATCTGTAGGAGGATATGAAGTATGTTTTAACATTATCAATAAATTTTAAGACGAAAGAAGGGTTTGAACATAATTATATTTAAAGTGCTCGTCACGAGAAGAATTAAACCGTTTGTTTGAGAAACTGCATATGTAACATTTTTGGCCAAAATAAGATTTTTATATATTCTGAATCCTCTTCCAAAAATACGTATTCTGGCAAAAAACACGAAAAAAATTTTTTGTTCAGGAATGTGTGAATTTTTTTTTTCGTTTGTTTGAGAAACTACATATGTCCACGCACTTTGAAGAGGAATTATGAAGTAGTGCTTACAGTTTTTGCACTGAAAGTACCCCAGGGTATTGAGTTTTGCCAAAAACTATTGATCTGTATCGAAGAAATCGAAAGGTTCGGTGCCAATTTGTTCAAAAACAGTTTTTTGTTGTTTTCTCGAAATTGTGTAAAATGGACTTATGCAGTTTCTTAAACAAATGATTCAATTGCAAACTTGCAAACTGATAGAATACTGATCTGATTGTTTTGCCCAAAAATAATATTATGGAGGGGGGCAACAAAAAAAATTCGGGTAATTTTGAAGAAAGTCTCTTGAACAATTTTGATGAGTTTTTTGATTTTTAATATTTGTTTTTTATTATTATCCACAGAAAATCTCACCCACCCTGAACCTTTCGGAGACCAGTAGGAAATAATTTTAATTAAATATTTGTAACGGCCTTTTTTGACATTCAAAAATTTAATTTAAATTGCGTACATATGCAATTCAACAAATAATTCGCGGAAAAAAATTTAAATATTCGTTTCGTTTCGAAAAATTTCGAATTAAATAGACCTTGATTTTAAATCGTTTCGTGGTCTCGAAATTAAATCTATATTTCGTTTCGGTTCGTTTCGCCATGAAAAATTGTTTTATCGCATACCCTTAGTAAACGGAAAAATGTCGTATCATAGTTATAGCCATTGTTCTTCTTTATGCGGGAGATAATTTTCAGAATGTTAAATATACATTTGGTAATTAACTGTACAATACTTTTTAACACCGAAATCAAACTGAAACTGAATGACGAAATTAATTTTCACTAGACAACCATCTAAAAACAGTTGAAATAGCTTCTTGGAAATGTTGTTCAAATATGTCCCACTTGCCCCATATATGTTAAAACTCAAGGGTTAATGTAAATTGCAGATTTTGCCTTTAATTAAAAATTTCAAATCGTTTTCGATGTCACATAATTATTTAATTGCTCAAAATATTCACTTTCCACATCAATGATAACTTTAGAAACGACTATTTAGTTTGAAATCTATTGAAATAGAATAAATGTAATAGATTTTCTCGGTAGTCAAAAGTCATGATCAAGCAATAGCATTAGTATGGTGCTTTAAATGGTTTAGATTCCAAATATGTTTGTGTCGGGTGAGTTCGTTGATAGTTCTGCTTCATCTTCCTAGAACATTGTTACCATCAAGAACGTTCATCGATTCATCTGCAGTCATAGTACCCACTTACCCCGTATTTTCACTTGCCCCGGGGTACCTTATATACCAAGAGCTTGGCGACAAGTGAGCGTACTATTCATACCCAAAGCTAATAAAAAGGATAAAGCAAGACCAAAATCTTTTAGATCAATAATCTTATCGTTATTTTTGTTATGAAAGTAATGGAGAAATTGATCGACGATTACATTAAGAAGAAATATTTAGAATTAATGCCATTTATTATATATCAATTTGCATACCAACATGGAAAATCAGCAATAATTGTAGTATGAAGTGACAAAAGTTTAAAAAAACTTCAGAAGCTAAAAAATAATGTTAGCTGCGTCGTTAGATATCGAGGGTGCAATTTATAATGCATTCCATAATTCTATGAAAAATACTATGATAAAAAGAAATTTCGATAATTCAATTATAGATTGGATATTTGAAAAGTTATAAGGTAGAGAAATCTCTTGAAATCATGGATCTACAACAGTCATGGTTAAAACTGTAAAGGGTTGTCCCCAAGGAGGAGTTCTCTCCCCTCAGTTATGGTCGCTAATAGTTGATAGGCTTCAATGAAGTTAATAGGCTTCAATCTGCTCTCAACCTTACTATACGATGCACAGTGATGCCAAGGCGGAGAAAAGTTGAAAAATTGTTGAGTGTTAAGCTTCGAAAGTATTTTTATAATTTTCTACGGTACTTGAAATGTCTTTCCTCAAAATTTCATGAATATCGAATAAAAATTGCAGTTTGTGCATCATGTCGATCCAATAGAAAATTAAATGCAGTTTGTGCATCATGTCGATCCAATAGAAAATTAAAGTTGTTTTTTTATTCGCTTGTGGAATGTACTGGTTGTATTCCACCTGTTTTTTAACTATGAGCACGCAATGCCACGCTTGCCAAATTTGGCTTATTTCAAAGCTTATTTCCATATCTGTTTGGGGATATGATGAGCGTTTTGCGCAAATCTGCGCAAATAGTATTTTTCTTTATATTATTATTTAAGCTAATATTAGCGTTAATAGATTCTCACAAACATGTAGATGGTAAAGGTTTACCTATCATACGAGAGTAGCATCTCTTCCTTCCATTACCACAGAAAAAGATGAGGCCAACCACTACCTGGTAGCATGACATTTAAAAATCATCTAGATTTGTCCTGGCCACGTCCTTGCAAACGCTGAAAGAAGCTGAGAATTCTATTAACTCCCACGAGAGGTTTTTGGTTTGCCAGTATGGAAAGTCTAACATGAGGAAACGTTTGATAAAACAAGAAAACACAGGTAGAACACAATATTTATTGGTCGAAACGGTTTTTAGGCCAAATACGATTGACATTGCGATTGAAGTGACATTTGGCTGAAAATGACATCTGGCAGAAAAAGACATACGGCCAAATTGGTCATTTGGCCGAAAATGTCGATTGGCCGGAATGGTAGTATGTATTACAGAAAGGGTCATTTGCCCAAAAATATCATCCGAAAATGTCGTACACTAATAAAAAATTACACATTGTGAATGGCAGAAATTCAAAGATGTTGACATACGACCATGCGGCCATGCGGCCGAAAATATCCTTTAACCGAACGAATCATATGAACGTGAATCCCGAGTCATATGGCCAAACAAAAATGAATTTAAAAAATGTGAAGTGATTAATGATAATTGGGAATTGAGAAATGAATAATAAGACGGAAGAAATAATAAATGGGTAATGATGAGTGAAACTGACACACTTCTCACTTCCCATGTCAAACTTTTCAAAATGATAAGAGAGAAATAAAAAGTTAGAAGTGAGAAATGGGGTGCCTCACTTCTCATTTCTCGCCACACATTTCACATTTCTCACTTCACACTTCCCCCTTTTCACAGCTGGAAGTGAAGTAAGAAACGTGAGATAAGGAGTGAAGAGGGAAGTGAGACGTCAAACTTCTTACTTCACACTTCTCTTTGCTCACTCCTTATTTCTCACTTTTCACTTTTCACTTTGCACTTATCACTTTTCGCAGTGAAAAATGAGAAGAACAAAGTGCGTAGAGAGAAGTTAGAAGCGGGATCAGTCAGGAGTTAGTTGTTCCCGAAAATAAGCGGCTTTTTTTGTCAAAACAGATTTTGTGACGCATCAAATTTCCTTGATTTCACAAAATAATAGGAATGATATTTTCAGCTTTCCTGGGCCACTCGAGCTCAAACCGGCGACATTTTGTCATAATCCGGGTGACCTTCGGAATGACTATTTTCTAAATTGAATCAAAATAAATCGTGTGACACCTCAAACTTCATGATTTTACAAAACAATGATGGAAATAATATTCTAAGAGTTTCTGTGCCACTTGGGTTCAATCCGGTAACATCGGCCTCAACCCGAAGACCTGGAAAATGGACATTTTTCTAAATTCAACCAAAATAGGACGTGTTCTCCCTTATTCTTTATGATTTCATGAAACATGAAATATATTCTCTTTTTGTGGCTCTTAGGCCATTTGGTCACATTGGCTGCGATCCATGAAACCTACTACACTTGTTCAATTGGATCAAAACATGTTATCAAAATCAAGCCTAGTCTAGTCGGATTGAACCAAAGTCGCCAAAGAACCCTAGAATGTCATTTCCATCATTGCTTTGTAAAATCATAAAGCTTGTGGTGTCAGAAACCCTTGTGATGTGTGACCTAGAAACCCCTTAGAATATTATTCTTATCATTGTATTGTGGAATAATGAAGTTTTAGGTGTCACACGACTTATTTTGACTCATTTTAGTAAATGGTCATTCCGGAGGTCGCCCGTGGCCCAGGAACCTTGAAAATATCACTTCCAGCATTGCAATCATGTAGTTTGAGGTGTCGCACGACCAATTCTAGCTTAATTTAGGATATGAGGTCCCCCGGATTAAACTTGAGTTGCCCAGGAAGCCTGAAAATATCATTCCCATCATTGTTTTGTGAAATCATGAAGTTTGTGGTGCCATACGTGCCATACGCCCTGTTTTGACTTGAATTCGTTAATAGCCACTTTTTCCAGGGACAACTGACCCAACCGGACTCTGGCATAATTCTGAAACCGTACTTGACTCCGACCGAGGATTGACTGAAATCTATGAAACAAAAATTGGGATCCAGTCGAATGCAACTTGTTGCGAAGGAATCGGTATTTAAACTTTAACTTTAAAGTCGTAATGTTTCTTTTTGCACGGTAAAATAATTCCATGTAGGAATATTTAACGATAATAATTTCAAAGTTTCGTTACATTTTATATTTTATAATTTGTTTGGACTGTGAAATTGAAGGTAATGAAAAAGCTAACTTGTTAGTTAGAAAAGGATCCCCCAAACTACTCATAGGTCCAGAACCATTCTGTGGCATTTCGGAATGAACTTCTAAAATGGAATTAAAGTTTTGGGAAAAACTGAAAGTAAATAAAATCTGAAATGATACAAGAACAGCACGACAATCAAGGCGATTCATAACTACCAATGCAACAATAACTCAAAGGGTTTTGAGTTTATCAAAAAAAAAAAGACTTATGCACATTCAGTGGAATAACCACAGGTCACTGTACCAGTAAATACTATTTAAAACAACTTGGAAAGCTAGAAGACGATATCTGTCGTAACATTGAGATGGAAACTTCGGAACATTTACTTTGTGATTGAACAGCACGTTTTTATATGAGGGGAAACATTTTTGAGAACGGTTTTATTGAACCCTCGGATGTTTGGATAGCTTCTCACAAAAAGACAATAAATTTCATTCGTTTAATTATACCTTACTGGGATGATAATTATATAGCCAATAAGTTCAAATCACTCTTCAATACTGTTTTAGACTATCTGGCTCATACTATACATTAAAAAAAGGTTTATTACATCTACTTTTTAGGTGTCCAACTATCTCTTTTTTCCTTTCTAAGCGCATACACCTGTCTGGAACAGATCAAAATTGTTGAGGAAGATCTTGTTTACGTCTAGAGATAAGTGATTTGTCCCAAAACGAGGGTTGAAGATTTCGCTCTAAATTGATGATGAGAGATTGAATTGCTTCTTCTACCGTGCAAACCTGTTGAAGTACCAAAAAGATTACATTTACAAATGCATGGAAACTTGCAAATGCACGCATGGTGGGGATTCTCATCGATTTGTTTTCGGCGAAAAATGACAAAACAAAACTTTGCCAGACTGTCCGGACGTTTCGGTCGATTTACTGGCCTTCGACCATCTTCTGCGGACACTAAAAATCACATATATTGTTAGTGTCCGGACAGTCTGGCAAAGTTTTGTTTTGCCATTTTTCGCCGAAAACAAATTGATGAGAATCCCCACCAGCAATTTCGCGGCGATTGATCCATTGTAAACAAATTCACGCATCCTAATTTGTCGCATCCTAATTTGTCGCATCCTAAATAGCCCTTTCTTACAGTTGAGATGTCATCCACATATGCAGAAACTGATAGGAATATATTTTGGTGGAGCAATATTTTCTCAACGAAAGTCTAAAGACGGCACAGAATTAGCAAAAAAAAACTAGAGTAATGTTCACAACTATCCACAACGAAATAAAATAAGAAGAGATGAAACTTATTTTGTGGGCACGACTGACAGAGTTATCTCAGAATGATCAAAAAAGCAAATGTTTCGAAAAAGCAGCACTCACCGGAGCAAATGTTGTCCTAGGACTCATTCTGCATTAATTCGTGACAAATTCAAGCTATCCGTGGTTTTTCGTAAAAGCAATCTGACCATATAACCGGTTTCTTGTCTGCGTTGCGACGGAATCACGAAAAATTAGCATCCGTTGATTGATGATTTATGTAGTCCAGCATGGCAGCATTTGGGATTATTCAATTTCTTATTTGTTTTTCTTTCTCGTACAACTAAGATGGACTGAAAAGATGTAACTTCATATCAATTTGAGCAATATTCACGAAAGCTTTACACACTACCTCAATATGTTTAGTTACCAGAAGGTGCTACATTTAGAAATTACAATGATTCATAAACAAAGATTGTTACCTTTGAACTCGGGAAAAAGGTAAAAACCTTGTGATTTTGAGAACAAAAAACTCCTCCATAATCCTTTACGCCTAATCTAAAATTCGCAATTATTGTATTCCGTTCGACTTGATCGGAACCCAAATATACTGTCAGGGTTGTCTCAGTATCCAAGTCTTGTATCTATCAATCTTTAAAAATACTTTTTAAGCTTGTTCTCAGCTCGACAACTCCATAAATCTTCCAGAATTTTGCTTGCACTGTACATACTCTACATGTATTCGACACAAAAGCTTTATTAGATTTTAATCGGCTGTATACTGTCTAATGACTCTGAATTGAAAACGGGTTCTGCTACAGTCAGGCAAAACAATAAATCAATCAATTTATATGCATACCCTTAAACCAAATGGGAATAAGTGGATTAATTGATTACGGAATATACAAATATTCAACCATACAATCTAATCGTTAATTTAGATTTAAATATATACTAACATGGGTCTTCAGTAGCCTTGCGAGCAACGGCGTAGGGTTGCCAATCCGGAGATGACGAGTTCGATTCTCAGTCTGGTCTAGGATGCTTTCGGATTGGAAACTTTCTCGACACCTTGGGCATAGTGAATCTATGGCGGGTATAGTTGACTTTCAATTAATAACTGAGGAAATGAAAGCAGGCTAAGTTTCAGTTGGAATGTAGTGTAAAGCCATTTAAAATGAAGAAGATATACTAACATAATGGCAATATCTACTGTTTAAAAATGCACATTAGTTTCAGTCACAGTATACTCGAGACATCGTCTTCCAGAGCACAAAACAGCCTACAGGTTACCATCAAGACCCATTTGAACATCACTTTCCAAGATATTTTGTTCCACATCCTTGAATTCCATGTCTAGATATTTCTTTCAGTTTAGTTGCGGATTGATCGTATAAAGGTTTAAAGTTCAGCCAGTTGTGTAGTCACCTAGATCATGCAACAGCAAATCGTTTCAACTTAAAGACAGCGATCGTTAGACTTCATAAAAAGTCAACTCGATTATTGAATTGGCTTGCAAATCACCTGAAAGAAATCATTGTTCAAATAAAGAAAGAACATATCTGACATTTGGGTCTCAGTTAGCCATGTCAGCAAAGGCGCAAGACTGCCAATTCGATTCTCGGCCCGCTCTAGGATGTTTTCGGGTGGGAAACATTCTCCACTCCCTGGGCATACTTGCCACACAAGATGCATACTCATGCAATGGCGGGCATAGAAAAGCTTTCAATTAATAACTGAGGAAATGCTAATAGAATACTATTAGCTAGAAGTTGAAAAGCAGGCCAAGTTCCAGTTGGAACCATAGAAGGAGAAGAAGAAGACATTTGACACGTGTAGCGTACCGGAAATGGCTTCTGGGTGAAAGGACTTGGGCACACCAACCCCGGCTAAGTTGAGCCGTTGATATGTGGCTTAAAAGCGTGACCAAGCGGAGTCGCTCCAGCCAGCAGGTTATCTCAACTTTGCCCATGGTGGACCGAGCGCGAGATTATACACACGCGATAGCAAAGTGCACTGCATCGAATTAGCCAGCCGAGCGATTAGCGAGCGTTGTTGGGCAGATTAGAATGTAATGATCTAACTAATGAGCACTGAAGTTGGAATCATTCCAGAACTACTGAGGAACCGCCGGTTCAACTCGGGATGATTCTATAATAAAGCGATAAAATGTGCATCGCTAATAAGGAACTCAACATCTGTTCCGCCGGAATCGTGATGTACGATTTGTTTTCCAGCAGATTCTTATGTAATCATTGCTGGGCTCGGGTAATTGGATTGGCAAAACGCGCTCGTGTAATGTTGCGCTGTTGTTCGTTATATAGTTTTGCATTAGTGCGAAGTAATGTTTGTAATATCATCACCTTATATGATGCGAATTTATTGTATGATTGAACAATATTTATAATAATTAAAATGTTCACCATTATTTTTCAACATTTATGCGTCAAGGGAATAACTCCAACGAGCATCAGGATGCTCCTTGCATCTGAAGGACTACCGACGGCACCAGAACATCTACATCAAATATTCAACCAAGCTCATCAGGAATACGGAATTGGGCCAGCTGAAGCTGCAGTTGATCTACAGTCATATCGACAATACCTGTCCTGCGAGCGGACACATCGCCTTCAAAAACTACGGGAGAACACAACGAGGTACCACACTCCTTCCCCGGGAAATTTTGGCAAGCAAGGACGCCTTCTTCGGCTGAAGAGAGTTGAACTATCTTATCGACCGACGGGGTAAATATTTTAAAAACTAACGTACTTCCAACAAGTTCTTCATCAAAACAAAATGCGACTGAAGTTTTGATTTTCTGTCAAACTTTCAATCGCATTAAAAGCCCAGCTAAAATGAAGGAAATTCATAGTAACATCTTAAGCTCGTCCTTCTCGATTATTTTGGCAACTGAGCTGGGATGAAAGCGTGAATAGTGAAAAACTTTTTGGAAGCAGCATTAATGTATTCAGGGCCGATCGCGATTTCTCAGAATCTAAAAAAAAATCTGGTTGTGGAGTTTTAATCGCAATCTCTTTGATTCAAAAATAATAGCTACCATAAAATATAAAAACTTTGAGCATGTTTGGTTGAAATCTAACATTGCAGGAGAAACCCATATGTTTTCTCCACTGTGTATTTTCCACCGGAACATGCGCAAACAACATCTAATGAAAGCTTGTTAAAACTGCAGAAGAAATTTTATCGGAAACTGAAGTCAAAGTAAAAATTTACGGAGACTTAAATCGCTGACCTTATTACAGATTCAGAGAATGAACAAATTCTACTTCCGGTCGCTGAGGAATATGAAACAGTAATGTTAATATTTGACAGAACTGCTAGCCTAGGACTTAACCAAATCTATTACATTAAAAATTAACAGAACTGTTACCTTGATCTCCAACAAACGAATATTCAACAACATTTCTGTCGTCACGGCGATGAAATCACTAAGGTCTGGGGGAACCTTAATAATGGGGGCCTGCAAGTCTGCCAGATTTGTTCCAACTGAGGATATAAAAACGATGCAGAAATCGTTGAGAACCGTTTTGACTAATATTCAGAACATTCGCTTTTAAATGTCCGATTCAACATTTTTCGCGTAATTCTGTTCGTAGGATATTGAATTCGTTTGTAATCTAGATCCTCCGTATGAAAAACCGATGCAAATTTAAATTTTTGAACGCTAAAACGCCAGTGTTCGGAATATGAGTCATGCTCGGAATTTGGGTGAAAACGGTCCACGTTGATCAATCGCATACCTAAGAGACTTTCCTTAGTCGTGTGGTAAGAAGTGCGTCTACAAAGCAAGACCATGCTGAAGGTGGCTGGGTTCGATTCCCGGTCCGGTCTAGGAAATTTTCGGGTTGACCATTTTCTCAACTTTCTTGGGTCTTATATACGAATGCAAAAATTTTAACTTGGCTTAGAAACCTTGCTCTTAATAACTGTGGAAGTGCTTAATGAACACCAAGCAGCGGGGCGGCAAAGTCCCAGTGTGGGGATGTAATGTCAATGAGAAAAAGAAGAAGGGCAACAGCTCCAATATGGGATAGCCGACTACGAGCGTCATTGACAAGAAAACAGCCACGTGCTTGTACCACCCCCAGGAAAAAATCCGCCCACTGAGGAGAAAATGCATTCCCCAGCTGAATCGGGGAAGCACTCTTGTTTTAAAACTACATCAACATATAGTGGTGACTTCAATACATCCGTGGGAGGCTTCATTTGGATGAATTTCGTAATATTATTTGAAAAAACTGCCTTTTGCAGAAAATATTGCAAAGTTAAAAAAATATTTTTCCAGGAGGGGAAACCGTCGATTTACTCTCACGCTCTCTTATACTTTGCAGATACTCGAAAATCATCGTTCAGTGTTGCGTGTTGATTTGTTTTATATGTTATGCTTGTTTTCTCGAATATGTACGTAAACATCAAGCAATAATCTATGAATATAATATTAATATCGCTAAATATTAGATGTGAGCTAGAACTGTAAAAACACAAGCATTCATAAGCAACGCAGGTTATTTATTTTTTCATAATTCAAGTGTTGATAATGTAATGTAACGCTAAAATAATAATGTAATGCTAAAACGGCATCACTTTTCATGTACACAGAGAGAAGACCGATCATATGGTCATGTAAACAATCCATTGAATCTGGACGAACATTTGCGAAGGTGGTCAACTGCATCATAATTTTACATTCATGTAAAATGCGTGTAGGAAATTGGATAATTAGGAGAAGGATGCACAACAAATCAAGCTAAGATGCATGTTTGAGGTTGTTTATGCGTATCACTATAATCTGTGCGCTGTACAGGTATTGAAAAGAACGTTAATATTTTGTGGAAATATAGAGTGTTTGATACCTTTTGAAATGTCTGTGTACTTTGTACAAAATCAGATCTGAGCGAATGAGTAGGCTCTCCGCAAAAAAAAGAAGCGAACAGCAAGAAAAAGAAGTCGATTTGATGTATGACATTTGAACCTTAATACCTTTTGCTCCTTGAAAGGACATTAGTCAACAAAATATTCCTAGATTAGCACAACTGTACATATTAAATTATGAAAAAAAAAGATAATTATTATTTCCGTTTTCTAGATGGCAACTGCTCCAACAGCTTTATAGCATTTTTATTGTTTGCTACTGTACGTATGCGCTTAGAAACAACCAGGGATGCCAGATTTGAAGACATGTCTTCAATTTGAAGACATTTGAATCTCTGTGAAGACATTTATTTCATGAAGACATTTTGAAGACTTTTCAAAATATTTGAAGACTGACCTTCTTATTTAAAGATACTTGAAGACAATCAATAAGCCAGCGAATAGAAAATATAATTTGATTACTAACGTATAAATGTTGCGACTTCTAAATGCAGATAATATAAATATTACAAAAGTTATACATAATAGACTAATGTTTCGGGCTTAAAATTTCTAACGTAAAATCACATTTACACTAGCCGGTTGATAAGGTCTGGGACGGGACTTGCAAAGAGGAAAAAATGTAACTTCATCTGCAACCAGCAAGCGCTGTCACGAATTGTCAGATGCAACCAGCACCTTTTTGTGTAAAAGTATTGGTATCCCTCAAAAAGTATTCCGAATGATTTTGTTTTACGAGTACTTTTTCACTTTAAAATGTATTCTAGAAAAACCGGACAGCTTAATATTGAACTGTTATGAATATGTGTTTTATTTCCGATAGGAAAATCTTTATAAAAATAAGTTTACAAATCCGTAAATCACAAACACTTTTATTGTGCTCAGAAGATTCTACCCGGGATTTAGGTGAAACACTCAAGGAAACAGTTGAGAATCGATGATCAACTGTGATGAAAAGAAGAACATGTGTCAAAACAAGGAAAAAGAAGCCGTCTTTGCAGGTCTCGTCTCAGGCTAAGGTTATTAATTGCAACACATTTTAGACGTCAAACGTACATTTTTAGTTACGTGCTGCTTAAAAAATTCTCGATGGCAGCATTCGTTTAAATTTTCCTTGGTAGCATGGCGTTTTCGAAGTGTCTGGTTAAAAGGTATTTCGATCATTGTATCAGAACGCAATGACCGATCTAATTTATTTCAAACGGCAAAAAAAAACAGAATTCTATTATGACTTTTTTGGCTAGAACCAATTTTTTTAAATTTCTTTATAATTCATCTGATCTTTTCGGTATTTCCAGAATATCCGTCGAGAATGAGAATAAATTCTGAAGAACTCGATAAATTTTCCGTGGATTTTAGAAATAATTTTCAGTGAAAATTCGTTTCATGTAAAAAAAGGAGAATTAACCATGAAAATTCTGAGGAATTTTGCATGAAAATTCAAGATAATTGAAATTGAAAATTCTTTTAAAATTGTCTTGGCAATTTATAACAATTTCAGTATGGGCAAATAAAGGGGTTCCCCCAAAATTGAAACGGGAAATTCATCTTTATTTCCACAAACAAATTTATAAGTTCTTGCGAGAAAATCATCTGAACTCCCACAAAGAATTCATTTTCATTTCCACAAGAAATTTGTCTTGAATTTTCGTGCGATGTACTCCAGATTTGTATTTGAAATTTTAGGGATGTCTCTTCGGAGTTTCCATGTACTACATTTTTACGGAAAGTTCTAAATTTCCACAGGAAATTATTTTCAATTTTCTCAGAAAATTTTCTTAAGTTTCCATAGAAAATTCTTACGAATGTCGACAAGAAATTGAAATTGTTCTTGTTTTAAATGGATATTTCTTATAATAGCCACGGTAAGTTATTTTTAATTTGTACAGGAAAATCTTTTTTAAAAAAATAGAAGAGTTTTATAAACAAATCCGCCAGAGTTTTTATTTAAGACTCAGTAGAAATTCGTTACACGTTCTTGTTGAATTCTTCCTTGAATTTCTTTGGTATTTTTTCAAGAAATATCTTTGGGCACTCTTCCAATTTTTTAACTGGAAATTCCTCTATGAATTTCTCCAGTAAATCTATTCTGGAATTCTTTTTGAAATTCCTCTTGAAGTTCCTCCAGGAATTCGTCCAGCAATTCCCTCAGAGATTTTTCAAAAAATTTCTCCAGAATTTCCTTTAGAAGTACATCAAGGAGCTCCTCCATAAGTTCGTCCAGAAATTTCTCCGTAGGATCCTTCAAGATTTCCGTCGGAAAGTCCTCCAGTCATTCCTCCAGAAATTCCTTAGTTTGTTTCTTACACGACTTTCTCCAGTAGTTCTTCCAGGAATTCCTCTCGAAGCTCCTGCAGGCATTCGTTCGGAATTTCCTCCAAGAATCCCTTCGGAAGTTTCTCTTGGAATCCCTTTCAAAATAGACTTTCAGCCCGAGGCTGGTTCGTCTCCGAGAAGGAATTCCTCTTGATGATGCTCCAAGAATGTTGCCGAAAGATTCTTCAATAATACCTCTGGAATTATACTCTGGAATTTCTCTGATATTTCCTCCAGGAATTCTTTCGGAAATTCCTGCAGCAATACCTCAGCAAGTTCCTCCAAAAAGTTATCCAGAAGTTCCTTCGGAAGTTTCTTTAGAAATTTCTTCAGAAACTTCACTGCAAACTCTTTCAGTAATTGCTCAGGAATCCCTCCAGGAATTCTTCAGGAAAATCCTTCAGAATGTCCCTCAGGAATTCCTCCTGTAATTCCTCCGGAAGTTCCATAAGCATTTCACCTGGAAGTTCCTCCAGAAATTTATCTGACAGTTCCTTCAGAAAATCTTTTGGATGTTCCATTCCAACAGCAATTCCTCCGAAAAATTCATCAGGAATTTATCCTGAAGTTTCTCCAAAAATTTCTTCAGAAAATCTTGTGGAAGCTTCTTCAGGTATATACAGTCGCCTCTCCACATCTCGATATTGAAGGGACCATCGAGATAGGGAGAGATCGAGGAATGGAAGGAAAATTGAAATGGATGCTAGATTCAAAAAGACTCGTTGCTGAGAAAAACGACAACAAAACAAATGCCATTTCTTGTTGTTGATCTGTTTGTCTGATTTCTTCTGTCAGAAGAATTCCTCAAAGTAATTCAGTTAGAAAAATCCGTTGGAATTATATTTAAAGACTCATTAGAAAAAATCCAAGGGAAAGTGATTGCCTTTACTCATGAAGAATAAAAAATATTCTTTTGAATTCTAACAATTTGAGTGTTAAAAAATAAACGATAAACAAGGAGATGATTGAAATTATAAACCTATTGGATTTTGAATT
Source organism: Armigeres subalbatus (assembly GCF_024139115.2). NCBI lineage: Eukaryota > Metazoa > Arthropoda > Insecta > Diptera > Culicidae > Armigeres > Armigeres subalbatus. Next base: position 40,181,141 of record NC_085140.1, on the reverse strand, counting down.
TTTTTCACTGATAATCATAAATTTGATATTGAAGACATTTGAAGACATTTTTACTCGACTGTGTAGACATTTGAAAATATCCCCTGGCATCCCTGGAAACAACCAACGAAATCCGATTCAACCAAACTCAAACCAAATAATTACTAACGCCTTTAAATATCCCTGATTGTGTATTTCAGTTCCCCAAAAGGTCACCTGGCTTGTAAAAAGTTAAGCGGAAAATAGTCGCTAATTCATAAATTAACGAGTTATTAAGATTCTAATCGTCGCTGTCGCAAAACAACAAACTTGTTCTGATGAATATGTACTCAGCAAACTTAATTCCACCTAGCCACCAGCAAAACATCGTCGCCAGCGCACCCAATATCTAGAATGCTCCATTTACCAGCGTCCAGTCATCATCCCGCTGCTCATTCCCTCTGTATCAATCAAATCGAACCAGTTTTCCGGCTTTTGCAAATGCAAAACTGCTGCACTACAATGAGCGGTTAGCCGGCAGTTACGGATCACGGGGGACTAATGCGGACAACTATATTAGCTTATTAGCTGAACGGCTTCGCCAGGTGTTACAAGTTCTAATCGGGCCACCCAGCAGAGATAAATGTACTTTCTTTTCCTAATGTCACAATTATCCTATTAAAAAGGCTGACCGCGCGCCGTTTCCAACTGCTGACTGATCACCCTGAAATGTGACACCCGGAAAAGCCGTTTCGCCAGCTGAACAGATATCGCTACTTGGTAGTTACAAGCTAGTTTTTGTTCTTCGATTAGCGCGCATGCGCGGAAGAATGAGTTCTAATTTAACCCTAGTTGTGACAATCGCATGTCAAAAGACACTTTGCTTTTGTCATGAGTTGGCTGGCTGCTGCTTCCATCAGTAAGGTCACCCGGAGCAGGGAACTGGCAGACATTCCCAGCAGGCTATTGCGCTTTGGTGTATCTTAATAAAATGACAATTAAACGATTCTGAATTGAACACACGCAAACAAAATCTGAGTACGGTGGTCGAGTGGCCACTTTTTCTGTCTTATTAGCAAGAGGTCATAGATTCAAACCAAGGCTCGCTATCTATCGTTCACGTTTTATCAAAACGATTCCTATTGTTATACCTTCTATCTTCTTATTCTTCTTATTGGCATTACATCCTCCACTAGGACATTGCCGCCTCGCTATTTAGTGTTATTAACCGCGAGGTTTCTAAGCCAAGTTACCATTTTTGCATTCGTAAATTATGAAGCTAAGTCGATGATACTTTTATACCCAGGGAAGCTTAGACAATTTCAAACTGAAACTTGCCTAGACCTGCACCGGGAATCGAACCCAGCCACCCTCAGCATGGTCTTGCTTTATAGCCGCGCATCTTACCGCTAGGCTAAGGAGGGACCCAATATTATACCTTCTATACAAAATTTAAAAACCCTTCCGTGGGCCCTATGTATTGAAGGCTGAAGATTGCGTTGCATCTTTCTCAAGCAGGTGTGCAACTCATCATCCTTCCCCAGTATTCGCAAAGACATGGTTAGGACATATCTCGACTGTTGTTCCATTTAAGAAATAGTGATTAGTCTAAAATCACTATGATGTAATGTTACTCTGTTACTTTAATGGAAGTAATGTTACTCTCAAAGAAATTACCTAGGCTTGTACCCACCAATGAAATTGTGCAAATCACTATTGGTAAAGTGAAAAAAAAAACTGATGAACGCTACAATAATAAACAGTACTTATTTTTCCTTACATTCTATTCCACCTCTGACACCCTGATTACTTAAAATTTCCTTCCATTGTAATTTTTGCAATTCCCAACAAACAGTTAAGGCCGTATATGCTAGTTTTTGAGCTAAAGAAGCCAATTTTTAATAAAATGAGGCCCTCTATCAACTTGCAATGTTTGTTGGGCTATTTTTCCAATACATGCGTTTACATTTTTCTTTTCTTATCTTTATTTCAGCTGCTGTAGCAAAAAAAATAAGTAAACACATTCTTAGCTTGCTCTGAAAACAGCAAAGTGTATCAAAAGGCATATAGTGTTTGGTTCGATATCTAGCTTTGGAAATATGATATCTAAAGAATGTTCTAGAAAATGATGAACTTTAATTTTTATCTGAACTAGATGTTTACTTTTGACCGGAATAGAGTGAATAAATATTGGAATATTAAAACGTTTGTTTTCAGTTCATAGCAAAACTTAAATATTCAGCTAGAAACAATCGAATCTAAGCTGGGGTTAATGCTCAACAACACCTTTCAATTAGCTGAAAAACAGCACAATCATGTCCGTGCACATCAATCACAAAAAAAAAATCAGCTTAGCAGAAATTAGATTAATAATCATCTTTTGACTACCGATTACTGATTCAAATTATTGTATCACTTTATGCAATGGATACCTGCAGCTATCCGCACCCTCTGAATGACACACCACCGTTACGTAGCTGGGCACTATCATTATTTTTCGGCAAGTAGGTATTCAACTATGTGTCCGGTCGTGAACCTCTGCGTCAAATTTTTTTTTTGCCTTTTTGAAGCAGTTAGCTCATGATGGATCACACAGGATTTGTATCGTACGATTTACCGTAAGTTATCTATTCTTTAATCCTATCTCATACAAACAGACGTATTACTTGCGAATATTAAATCGTACACGAATTCACCGGTCAATTAAAATCTTAAAGCTAGATGATAAAGCAACCACTGGCACTAAATAGCTTTTGTTCCTGTCAGTGTTTCCAAGACGATTAGTTCTATAATTGCTTTTATTGTGAATAAAATGCTTCATAAAACTATCACATTGGATTCAATTTACTGAACAATGATAGATCTACAATTCAGAGCTTATTATGATCATGATATTAGGTTTCAAAGATTGTCTATTAGTATTTTATTCAGTTTTATTATTGGATATGCATCTTTACCTACGAATTTAATTGACTCTTAAAAAATAAGCAGCAAACAATTGCTTGTAAATTTGATTTGAAATATAAGAAACATTAAAAAGAATAAAGGCAACTTCGCGTTCTACTTAACCAACGAGAACATATTAGAGATTTCACTTAGAATGAAGCTGGAAAGAGGATAAAAGAAAATAGAAGAAAAAAGAATTGAGATGGAAGTAGGAAGAACTTACTTCTCATTCGGTCTAATGATCATATGACTTAGTGGACATTCGGCCTAATGATCATTCAGCTCAATGAACTTCGGCATGACGACCTTCGGCCTGATACCACGAAGGCTGACTGATGGCCTGATGACCCTATCCTTCCACTCTTCCGGTAGCTGTTCAGTTTCCCAGATTCTGACAATCAGTTTGTGAAGGCAAGTGGACAACTTTTTCGGGCCCATCTTGATGAATTCGGCTACGATACCATTCTTCTTCTTTTGCTTCAATGGCTCTACATTCCAACTGGAACTTCGCCTGCTTTTCAACTATCCTATTAGCACTTCCTCAGTTATTAATTGAAAGCTTTTCTATGCCCGCAATAGCATGAGTATGTATCTTCCCAGGTAACCAATAAGCATTAAAGTAAGCACTATAGTAGCATTATACTGGCATTGCATATGCTCCAAGCTGTAAATAAACATTTCGAAAACCTGGCTGTTCTAAATAAGCATTCTCAAAGCAATCATGAGAGGCATAGTCTTATAACAGCATTTTGAATGCACAATGTTGTTTTTTGTTAAGTGCAATGGTGCAACAGCTACATTAGTGCCACTTTAAGGCATGTAGTGTTCATACGTCAAACGTTTTCCAAGATGGACCATATAGCGGGGACTATTTGTCCAATGAACTTACATTTGAAAATAGAAATAGGTACGTGCAGAATGTTTTTTTTTTTTTTTCATTCCGACCATTGACAGCAGTACTTGGTGTTAACCTAACTTTGTTTATGTTGGGCAAAATTATTCTCACTACAATCTGTCTCTTATGGGCAGCTGATAAGGGCGATGACAACTACAGCGTCGGGTGGCAAGAGCGCGCGAGTTCGAATCCCGCTCGAAGAAAGTAAAAAATTGTGTTCAATTTCAGATATGAAAATACAATAACGATATAATATAAAAACAAAAAACTATGTAAAAAATAAATTAGAAAAAAAACAAATTAAAAACATATTTTTTCTTGTTTTTAAAATAAAGCATTTATTCAGCATTTCGGATGCTGAATAAATGCTACTCAGCGAAATTTCTACTTTATCGATAAAGTAGGATGAATCATTTAAGCAGCCATATATTGGGCCAAAAACTGCATTAAAATAGCATTAAAGGCGACTATAGGGCTTATCGGCATTTTATGTTTTGCAGTAAAGGCGCATATAATGCCACTTAAATGCTTTATATAATGCTTACTGGTTACTTGGGTTGTGTGGCAAGTACAATGGATACACTATCCACAGGGTGTCCAGAATGTTTCCAACCCGAAAACATCCTAGACCGGACCAAGAATCGAACTCGTCATCTCCGACTTAGCAATCCTACGCCTTTGCTCGTAAGGTTACTGGAGACCCGATACCATCCTTACCAGCTGCTTTATTGGTCTTTAGCTATTGGATGTACAGATGGGCGCTCCGCTCAGGAGCTGTTCGGAAGATTCGATTCCATACATTGAGCTTATGAACAGTGGATCTTCTTTAAATAACCCCAGCTCAGCAGTTCACCTAAAATTGATGACATCGCTGTGATAAAGTAAGTAAAGGGGGGCCTAGAGAAACTCCCTCGAGCCTACGCACTCAAGTACGCACGCTGTTGTATTTTGTACAACTCAAACGAAAATACCACGCTCGCGGTACACAACACAAGCGAGCTTGTACGAGCATTCCAGTCCAGTATCGCGCACGTCTGAACATTTATCATTTGTACCTTAAACACCATCAATCCAAGCGACAGAAAGCATTTCTGCTACAGACAGGAATTAGAGACACATAAGCAAAAATAATCAAACAAACCTGCCATCTATTTCTATACCCATAACCACATATAGAGAGTCGGCGCTACGAGCGGACACAAATTAGATACCTAGTAGCACCTGAGGTGGTTGTTGTTAACAACCGAAAGTCGGAGCAACAAGCGGTGATAAGGGCAGGCAACTGCGCGGTCACCTCTGAGCGCTCCATCAAACTCTTGGGGTAATGATCGACGATAAGCTCAATAAGCGTCAACTACGCCTGCAAGCTTGCCTCCACAGCTATAGTGGCATTGTCCCGGATGATGTGCAATAGCTCTGCGGTTTATGCCAGCAAGCGCAAGCTTCTTATGTTTTATCGAGTTCATTCGAGTGACAGTGAAACAGTAAAATGACATTCAGCAAACAGCACACCGCTCAATCGTCATTGTGTTCATTCGGTGCACTGGGTCCTGGACACTGGACCCGTGCACCCGCTTAAACGTCATAATTTCGTCGTGGAGTTCATTTTGCATTAGTCGCAGGGAGTTCATTTTGGGTTCACCAGTCTTAGCGTACACTGAAACAAAACGTGGGCGGGATTCATCCGCGTATGTAAAAATACGTATGGGGAAAAATCCGCGGACCAAAATCCAAATTCATTTTATTATTATTTTTATTATTATTATTATTTATTCAGACTAAGGCCGAAGTGGCCTGTGCGGTATATAAGAGTCTCCTCCATTCGGCTCGGTCCATGGCTACACGTCGCCAACCACGCAGTCTACGGAGGGTCCGCAAGTCATCTTCCACCTGATCGATCCACCTTGCCCGCTGCGCACCTCGCCTTCTTGTGCCCGTCGGATAGTTGTCGAGAACCATTTTCACCGGGTTACTGTCCGACATTCTGGCTACGTGCCCGGCCCATCGCAGTCGTCCGATTTTCGCGGTATGAACGATGGATGGTTCTCCCAACAGCTGATGCAATTCGTGGTTCATTCGCCTCCTCCACGTACCGTCCGCCATCTGCACCCCACCATAGATGGTACGCAGCACTTTCCTTTCGAAAACTCCAAGTGCGCGTTGGTCCTCCACGAGCATCGTCCAGGTCTCGTGTCCGTAGAGGACTACCGGTCTAATGAGCGTTTTGTAGATTGTCAGTTTGGTACGGCGGCGAACTCTATTCGATCGGAGCGTCTTGCGGAGTCCAAAGTACGTACGATTTCCAGCCACTATGCGTCTCCGAATTTCCGATCCGCTTAGCTTCCCTCTTCAGTCTGATGTAGGCTTCCTCCATCTTCTCAAAGTTACGTGCCATAATATCTATGTCGTCGGCGAAACCAAATAGCTGGACGGACTTATTGAAAATTGTACCACTCGTGTTAATCCCTGCTCTTCGTATTACCCCTTCCAAAGCGATGTTGAATAGCAAACACGAAAGACCATCACCTTGCCGTAACCCTCTGCGGGTTTCGAAGGGACTCGAGAATGCCCTGAAACTCGAACTACGCACATCACCCGATCCATCGTCGCCTTGATCAACCGTATCAGTTTATCCGGAAAACCGTGTTCGTGCATTAGCTGCCATAGCTGGTCCCGATCGATTGTATCATATGCGGCTTTGAAGTCGATGAATAGATGATGTGTGGGCACGTTGTATTCGCGGCATTTCTGCAGTACTTGGCGAATGGCGAACACCTGGTCCGTGGTGGAGCGTTCGCCCATAAAACCCGCCTGGTACTGCCCCACGAACTCCCTTGCAGTTGGTGCTAGTCGACGGCATAAAATTTGGGAGAGTACCTTGTAGGCGGCGTTCAGCAATGTGATTGCGCGGTAATTGCTACAATCCAGCTTATAACCCTTTTTAGATGAGACACACGACACCTTCCATCCACTCCTGCGGCAAAACTTCCTCCTCCCAAATCTTGGTAATGACCCAGTGCAGCGCTCTAGCCAGTGCCTCACCACCGTGTTTAAATAGCTCTCCTGGTAGTTGGTCAACCCCAGGGGCTTTGTTGTTCTTCAACCGGCCAATCTCCTCCTGGATTTCCTGGAGATCCGGAGCCGGGAAGATTATGTCCTGCGCGCGTTCTCCCAGGTCCATCACCATACCGCCATCTTCGTCTGCCACATCGCCATTCAGGTGTTCTTCGTAGTGCTGCCGCCACCTTTGGATCACCTCACGCTCGTTCGTAAGAAGGTTCCCGTTTATGGCCTTACACATATCAGGCTGTGGCACGTGGCCCTTACGTGAACGGTTTAACTTCTCATAGAACTTTCGTGTGTTATTAGCGCGGTACAGTTGCTCCGTTTCTTCACGGTCTCGATCTTCCTGCTGGCGCTTTTTCCTCCGGAAAATCGAGTTTTGTCTGTTCCGCGCCTGTTTATATCGTGCCTCGTTCGCCCTCGTGCAGTGTTGCAGCAATCTCGCCCATGCTGCATTCTTCTCTTCCACTAACTGCTCACATTCGCCGTCATACCAGTCGTTTCTCTGATCCGGGGGCACCGTGCCAAGTGCAGCGATTGCGGTGCTACCAATGGCGGATCGAATATCTCTCCAGCCATCTTCAAGAGACGCTGCGCCTAGCTGCTCTTTCGTTGGGAGTGCCACTTCCAGCTGCTGCGCGTATTCTTGGGCTAGTCTACCGTCTCGTAGCCGCCCGATATTAAACCGCGGCGTCCGACTTCGACGCGTGTTGTACACCGTCGAGAGTTTTGAGCGCAGGCATACTGCAACGAGGTAGTGGTCGGATTCAATATTCGCACTGCGGTAAGTGCGGACGTTCGTGATGTCGGAGAAGAATTTACCGTCGATTAGAACGTGGTCGATTTGGTTTTCCGTTTCTTGGTTAGGTGATTTCCATGTGGCCTTGTGGATATTTTTGCGGGGAAAGAAGGTGCTTCGGACTACCATTCCGCGGGAGGCTGCGAAGTTTATGCATCGTTGGCCGTTGTCATTCGATACGGTGTGCAGACTATCCGGTCCGATGACCGGTCTATACATTTCCTCCCTTCCTACTTGTGCGTTCATGTCACCGATGACGATTTTAACGTCCCGCAGTGGGCATCCATCGTATGTCTGCTCCAGCTGTGCGTAGAACGCTTCTTTCTCGTCGTCGGGTCTCCCTTCGTGTGGGCAGTGCACGTTGATGATGCTATAGTTGAAGAAACGGCCTTTAATCCTCAGCTTGCACATCCTTGCGTTGATTGGCTGCCACCCAATCACGCGTTGGCGCATCTTACCCAGCACTATGAAGCCGGTTCCCAGCTCGTTGGTGGTGCCACAGCTTTGGTAGAAGGTAGCCGCTCGATGCCCGCTTTTCCACACTTTCTGTCCTGTCCAGCAAATCTCCTGCAGCGCCACGACGTCGAAGTTGCGGGGATGTAATTCATCGTAGATCATCCTGTCGCAACCTGCGAAACCTAGCGACTTGCAATTCCATGTTCCAAGCTTCCAATCGTGATCCTGTATTCGTCGCCTAGGTCTTTGCCGATTATATCGAGTCGCATTATCTTTTATATTGTTCGTAATGATTGGTTTTCTAGGCGGCTTATTGGGCCTGCGCAAACCTCCTGTCTCGTCGGAGGGCCGTCGTGTCAGGGCTGTTTAGCGTCCCACCTAACACCAGGACTTGGGCTTGTGCGCTTTGAGCGGCACACGGTCGCTTTGGTGGGGCCTACTTGCGGATACATGCAGCTTTTTATAGAGGTTTAACAGGGCCCACTGTCAAACCCCACCACATCCTAGGCAAGCCCCACAACTCGCAGATGGCCTGGGGAGGGATCGTCAAGCCCTTGGACATAGTCCCTGCTGCCCTTAAATTCATTTTATATTATGGTCCAATGCACCGAGTTCATCATTGATGTTTGAGTGGTGTGCTGTTCACTAAAAATGAACACTTGAATGAACTCGATGAATGAAAAGTATTCATTCTTAGTAAACAACGCACCGTTCAAACGACAATGATGAACTCGGTGCATTGGGCCATGGTGTCAGTATCCAGTTTTCCGCGAGCGGTGATGGCCGCCAGCTTGCCTTCGGGTTAGTCTCTGATTTGACGTTTGTGGAGGTCAACTGCACCCACCTTTCCGAGCATTTTGATCCATGTGGTATTTAAGAAGGCGACTCTGACCACTATCTGGTGATGGTTAAACTGCGCCCAAAACTATCCGTCATCAACAATGTTCGGTACCGACGACCGCCGCGGTGCGACCTAGAGCGACTGAAGCAACCTGATGTCGCCACTGCATACGCGCAGCATTTCGAGGTAGCGTTGCCGGAAGAGGGTGAGCTCGATGGGGCCCCTCTCGAGGACTGCTGGAATACAGTCAAAGCAGCCATTAACGACGCAGCGGAGAACAACGTCGGGTATATGGGTCGAAGTCGACGGAACGATTGGTTCGACGAAGAGTGCAGACAGATTCTGGAGGAGAAGGACGCAGCGCGGGCGGTCGCGCTGCAGCAAGGTACCCGGCAGAACGTGGAACGTTATAGACGGAAGCGGAGACAGCAGACCCGCTTTTTTCAGGAGAAGAAACGCCGCCTGGAAGAAGCGGAGTGCGAGGAGATGGAACAGCTGTGCCGTTCTCAAGATACACGCAAGTTCTATCAGAAGCTCAACGCATCCCGCAAAGGCTTCGTGCCGCGAGCCGAAATGTGCCGGGATAAGGATGGGAGCATATTGACGGACGAACGTGTGGTGATCGAAAGGTGGAAGCAGCACTACGAGGAACATCTGAATGGCGTGGAGAGTACAGGCAGTGAAAGTCAAGGCAGCGGAGGAGATGACTACGTCAGTTCAGCGGACGATGGAAGCCAACCAGCCCCCACATTGAGGGAAGTTAAGGATGCCATTCAACAGCTAAAGACCAATAAAGCAGCTGGTAAGGATGGTATCGGAGCTGAGCTCATCAAGATGGGCCCGGAAAAGCTGGCCACTTGCCTGCACAAACTGATAGTCAGAATCTGGGAAACCGAACAGCTACCGGAGGAGTGGAAGGAAGGGGTTATATGCCCCATCTACAAGAAAGGCGACAAACTGGAGTGTGAGAACTTTCGAGCGATCACCATCCTTAATGCCGCCTACAAAGTGATATCCCAGATCATCTTCCGTCGTCTGTCACCATTAGTGAACGAGTTCGTGGGAAGTTATCAAGCCGGCTTCGTTGACGGCCGCTCGACAACGGACCAGATCTTTACTGTACGGCAAATCCTTCAAAAATGCCGTGAATACCAGGTCCCAACGCACCATCTGTTCGTTGATTTCAAGGCGGCATACGACAGTATAGACCGCGTAGAGCTATGGAAAATTATGGACGAGAACAGCTTCCCTGGGAAGCTTACCAGACTGATCAAAGCAACGGTGGATGGTGTGCAAAACTGTGTGAAGATTTCGGGCGAACACTCCAGTTCGTTCGAATCGCGCCGGGGACTAAGACAAGGTGATGGACTTTCGTGCCTGTTGTTCAACATTGTGCTAGAAGGTGTCATGCGGAGAGCCGGGTGTAACAGCCGGGGTACGATTTTCAACAGATCCAGTCAATTTATTTGCTTCGCGGATGACATGGACATTGTCGGCCGAACATTTGCAAAGGTGGCAGAACTGTACACCCGCCTGAAACGTGAAGCAACAAAAGTTGGACTGGCGGTGAATGCGTCAAAGACAAAGTACATGCTTGTGGGCGGAACCGAGCGCGACAGGGCCCGCCTGGAAAGCAGTGTTACGATAGACGGCGATACCTTCGAGGTGGTCGAGGAATTCGTCTACCTCGGATCCTTGCTAACGGCTGACAACAACGTTAGTCGTGAAATACGAAGGCGCATCATCTGTGGAAGTCGGGCCTACTACGGGCTCCAGAAGAAACTGCGGTCGAAAAAGAATCGCCACCGCACCAAATGTGTCATGTACAAGACGCTTATAAGACCGGTTGTCCTCTACGGACATGAAACATGGACAATGCTCGAGGAGGACTTGCAAGCACTCGGAGTATTCGAGAGACGGGTGCTTACGACCATATTCGGCGGTGTGGAAGACGACGGTGTGTGGTGGCGAAGAATGAGCCATGAGCTCGCCCAACTCTACGGCGAACCCAGTATCCAGAAGGTAGCTAGAGCCGGAAGGGTACGATGGGCAGGACATGTTGCAAGAATGCCGGACAGCAACCCTGCAAAGATGGTGTTCGCTTCCGATCCGGCAGGTACGAGACGGCGTGGAGCGCAGCGAGCGAGATGGGCAGACCAGGTGCAGAACGACTTGGCGAGCGTGGGGCGTATCCGAGGATGGAGAGATGCGGCCTCGAACCGTGTATTGTGGCGTCAAATTGTTGATTCAGTGTTATCTGTTTAGATGTTAACTAAATAAATGAATTAAGAAGGCGTGAATTGACTTCATCAGCACCTTCTTATATGCCACATTAGTCAGAATGCTTGGAGCGGTGGGTGCAGTTGATCTCCACAAACGTCAAATCAAAGACTCACCCACAGGCAAGCTAGCGGCCATTATCACTCGAAGAAAACTGGATAACTGAACGAGGTGAACGATTGATGAAATCCGTATCAAATCTAGTATTATCCTTGGCAATGAGTATAACCAAATTAGACCTCTTCCTCCAAAACTTGACGGCGGTATCGTAAAGTCACTAGAAATATAATTTTAGTAATTATATTATAGATAAAAATTTATAACAGGTAATTAGATGTAATGTTAGGACTGGATGAAACGTTGGCTCATCATGCAAATTAATCAAAAATTCAACAATAATACATCGTTTTGTAGAGAGCTATTTATCAAGGATCCTTTGAAAATGTGTATCAAGTCGACTTTATTTATATTACGCAAGATTCATGCACTTCTTCAACTGATAAACGCAATAAACCTGCGTGAAAAATTGCTTTGACTCGGTTTGTTCGCTTAAGTAAGCAGGCAGTGCAAGAGATTTTTCTTTTGCCCAATAAAGTAATTTTTGGAATGGACTTACCTATTTAGCACATTAGATGAACGGATAACAATCCCACTATTTTAGCTTCATGTTAAATTCACTAGTTTCATTAGTATGGTGAAACAATTAACCAATTAACCAATTAACCAATTCGTTGCCAAAATTCGGCTGACGATTTCCACTTGAAATAGCACATTATAATTGCCTACTTTACGGCTTATACAAACGATTTACAGTGAAAAATGCACTAACATTTCATGGTCCGAAAAAGCATCCAACCGAGCCGAGATTAGAAAAATTGGCCGAACAAAAGTCCGTTTCGCACGAAAATTTTGATGGATTAAATGATAGTTTTTTAATCATTATTGTTGTTTTTGAATACTTGGCGTAATAAACAAAAGTGAGAAAGCCGTTTGGTATAATAATGACGGTTAGATCTTCAATACATGAATATTGAAATTGATAAATGTGCTCAACCACAGCATAATAGGCCAAGGTTTGAGCCTTATACCCCATAGGCAGACTGTTCAGGTCTTAGACCTGTCGATCCGCGCCGAAATTACGGATGCAAAGGACGTCATTCGACGTCCGATTTGGATGAGTTTTTCAATATCATCTGCCTGCAAATAATGCGGAAAGTATGATCAAACAATAAAATTATTATTGTCTGCCTATTTACTTACAATTATGTACCGGGTCTCAGATCTGGTTTAGGGGCTGCCTAGATCCAGTGTTTTGGGTTGATATTTGGTTTCCTGTACTGGTGGTCTCGGTGCTGTTGTCCGTCTTGTTATTGGAATTGTTGTTGTTATTGCTCTTGGCATTATTGTTGCTATTGGTGATGTTATTGTTGGCATTGTTCTCGGTGTAGATTTCTTCCAAGGCGTCGTTGCTCATATCGCTCAAGACATTCCTCAAATTGTTTGTGCTTTGATGCAATGATATGTCGTCCAGCTGAAAAAGAAAAACATTTCAAAGAAATTCTTTTTCCTTTTTCCTGGATCCTTTTTATTTAATTCCGATATCGAGACTACTACCTATCTGTAGTTGGAGGAGCAACCATTAAAACCATTAATTACTTACCTGCAAATCTTCAGCTATGTACGCCATTTAGAACGCAGACGATTTCAATATTTGAATACAACCGATCCGTTCAATTTGAAGCGAAAGAATGATGCTCTCACCAGTGCTGTTCACTTTGAGTCGCCATATAGGGTAGGAAGGTAATGTTTGTACACGCTACTTCAGATCTACTCAGAAATTCCATGCTATTCTTTACACATTCGTGTTTTACACGGAAATAAAAAATAGCCAAAAATTCGGTTTGAATACCCGCATACAAATTTACCACAGGGTGAACAGTTCAAACTGTAATAAGACCATATGAGACATGGTTAAGGCTATCTTACTCATCGGGATAATTTTCCGCCGGATTTTGGTCCCCGTGCATTTTAAATGGGGCCGGGATTATGATTTTCCGTACCCAGATCCCAAAAATATCGCAGATGTAAAAATGCATGGAGTAAAATCCGCGGACCAAATTCCCGAGGTGTGAAGCTACCTTTGCCAATAAACGGTGTAGTGTGAGTAAAGTTTCTGCTAAACGGTAAAATATAAACTTAGCTGAATGTTATAATGGCAACAGTTGTTATTGTGGTCGTCAAACAGTTGAACTGTTGTACATAATCCAGTGCCGTCCAGATCGAGAATGCAAAACAAAATTACAATAAGGGGAGTTATTTATTTCAGAAAAATAATGGAACAAAACGTGTTATAAGTTTGGCTAGTTAGTTGTTAAAATAACAAAAATTATATCAAAACTCCCTCTAGCCGTAACATAATTAAATCAGAGGTTGTTACCTTCATTTCAGCATTATAAAAACCGTTGTTATGATTATGAGGTACCTACAACAATCTACTTTCATGGTAATTGCGTACATCACGTATAACAATATGGTGCACTACAACGCCGGATTTCCATCCATAATGTAGGCAATTAACTTTGTACTAGCTATTAATATCGAACATGGATTCAAGTTATACTGGAGGTGATTACCTCCGCTTTTTTCCAAAAGATATTTTAGTTACCAGATAAAGATTGTCGCTGTCGTCGCTGCCCGGAACATTTTTTGCTGGCGAGGATAGGGGAGCTAAATGTCAAAGAAGGAAAATCCATACGATTTGACATCTTGGTACCCAACATGTTCCGGACAGCAGAACAAAGGGAACCGAAGCAACAATCTTTATCTAGTATTGCGTCATTTACTCCTATTTAGACTTACCCTGAATAAATGATTATCACAGTCGAATCTCGCACTCGATTTCGCAGTGCGTCAAGGTTACTGCAGAGTACGGTTACCTAATTTTCCAATACATTATTTATTTTGAAATACCTTATTTTGATTGGCCTTGCATCTGACAGTCAGCAAATTCGATAGTTAGCAATAAAAATAATTTGTTTTCATCATCGTCTCAAAGCGTTTGACAGTGCGAAGTTCAAAAACGGGATGAGAATGATTATCACAGAAACCTAAACAATTTTAAAAAGAGCAATAACTAAAATATCTTTTTTTTTTCAATATCAACAAAAAATGTAGGCAATTATTTCGTAGGCAATTATTTATACATAACAATTCTCGAATGAGGAACAAGAGTATTATTCCGGTGAAATATTTTTGCATCGCAAGTCTCCGTCCAGTTTAGCAGCAGCTAGGGCTTTTATTATGCCCTGGTTCTGCCTTTCGACAGAACCATTCGATTGTGGACTTAACGGTATGGATTTTCGAACTTCAACACCCTTGTTTTGCCAAATTTGAATAAACTCAGTACTTTGAAATGGTGGTCCGTTGTTAGAGTTAGTTATGGATCCTGTACACCTCCGGTGGTGCAAAGAGCCGACTTGAAAGATCTCCATCCTGAGCGATGCCCGGCTATCGCTTTAACCTGTTGCCAGGTTAGATTTCGGTCGACTTCTTTTATTTCTTTATTGAGGCTTCTCCGCCATGAGCCTCTGGGTCTGCCTCTGCTGCGATGTCCCGAGTTCCAGTCTAATGCTTGCTTACAGATTTCGTTTCCGCCCCTACGTAGAGTGTGGCCGACCCAGCCCCACTTCCGATCCCGAATTTCTGTTGTTATCGGCCTCTGGTGACAACGACGATGGAGCTCGTTGTTTGAGATCCAGTTGTGAGGCCACCAGGCCCGAATTATATACCGCAGGCATCTGTTAATGAACACCTGCAGCCGTTGAGTGTTCTCCACTGATACACACCATGTTTCGCTAGCGTATAACAGCACAGATTTCACGTTAGAGTTGAAAATTCGTATTTTGGTGCGTTCACTTATCTGCCTGTTTTTCCAGATATTTCTTAAACTCGCAAAGGCAGCCCTTGCTTTCTTGATCCGTGCGTCTATGTCGATCTTGGTACCGCCGTCTGACGCCGTTGTCACTTTGTAATATTATTGGACAACCCCATAGTTGGAATATTTCGTATAAAGCATTATTAGTGCTAGCTGCATCTAAACGCTTCATTTCATTGACACATAGATATCGAGAATAAGTGTCGATGACAACAAGAAATTCGCCCGACCCATGATTGGGTACCGTGAGAAAATCTACTTGTAGAATTTCCCATGGCCCATCAGGAAGGTTTCTGCAAACGAATGGCAATGAAGGATTTCGTCTTGATAACTGTGCACATGTGTGACAGCATTTCACGAACTGCGACACTTCTGAAGTCATCCGAGGCCACCAGAAGAACATCCGCATTATTCGTTTTGAGGCGACTTCACCAATATGGCCTTCATGAGCTAGTTGCAACGCCTTGATATGAAGAGATTTCGGGAGAACCGTTCTATCGTCCTTGTATACCAGAGACCCCAGAGTATGCAAATTTTTCTTTGCGCTTCGTACCCACGAAGTACTCTGGAGACCATTTTTGATGTCAATGCTTCTCGAACCATAGCTAGCTCACTGTCTTCTTCTGATGCAACTTCGATATCGCTCCAAGTCAATCGCATGCATCCAGTGTCTAATGCATACAAATAGTGACAATCGTTGTCTTCGTCTAATGGTTTGTCCTGTTGAGCAGTTGGGATTAGTCTTGATAAAGCATCTGCGATATTCTGGCAGCCTGGAACACGTTCAATCGTAAAGTCATACAGTTGGAGACGTAGTGCCCAACTCTCTGCTCGTGACACAGCTCTTTTTCTTAATCTGTGGTTCGAGTTGAAAATAAATTGATTGGCTTCTGCATCCGTACGAACTACAAAACTCTTGGCCAGCAGATAGAATGAAAAATTTTCAAACTTTCACACTACAGCCAATGCATTTTTTTGCGTGTGTGGATATTTTTGCTCAGCTGTGGTCAGAATCTTGGAGGCGCAAGCGGATGATTCGAGGAGTTCCTTCCGCGTTAAGCTGGATCAAAACCGCTCCCAAACCTATTGGGGACGCATCCACGAATACTTCTGTCCTGTCGTTTATGTTATAGTAGCCAAGCAATTTGATTGATGTTAAGGCCTCCTCCTTAATGTATTCGAACTCCGATTCTTCATTATCAGTCCAATAGAAGAAGTCGCCAACCGTCGTAGGCACTCGGTCTTTGTTGCTCGATGAGGTATGAACTTGTCGATGAAGGTGACCAATCCCAAGAAGCTCTTTACTTTACTCGAAAATGTTTAATAGCAGCGACCTTCTCTTCATGGATTCGCCATCCATCCAGGGTCAAAGTAAATCCTAAGAATTCCGCCTTTTGTGTGCCGAACGTGCATTTACTGTTATTTAGTTTAACGTTATGATTTTCTAATTGTGCCAGTACAACCGCCAAGTTTTCGTCGTGTTCTTCTTTGGTATTCCCAAAATCAAGACGTCATCCAAATAGTTCTTACAACCTTTGCAGCACCTTACGCTGTAGAGCCTCTTGAAACAGGTCCGAGGCATTAAAAAGGCCGAATGGCAATCGCACGCAACGGAACATCCCGAATTCCGCATAAAAATTTGTAAGATGCCTGGACTCTTCATCTAGTTCCATGTTCCAGTTCCAAAATGCATTCGACAAATCGATTGTCGAAAACCGTTGCGCCATTCAGCTCTGCCAATATCTTTTCTAGGGTAGGCATGGCAAATGGGGGACGAAAAATGTACCGATTTGGTCCTCTGAGGTCTACGACGAGTCGTATATCGTCCTTCCCTGATGAACAAAATGTAGTATCCATACCGTCTGCAATGGGCTCGATAATATTTGCCGACACCAAGTTTTCCAGCCTTTTTTCAACCAAAGGTTTAACTGCTAGGGGTATGTTTGAAAATATTGTTCTGCATGGTGGTTTAGATTTATCGTAAAATATTTTCACTGGTGGAATGTTAAACTTGGGAAAAACCTCTTTCGTTTCTATAGCAATAAATTCTACAGATTACTGAGTTACTGAATAGTAATCCTTAGATGAATCTACCGGTACCTTCAAGTCTAACATTAAAATACTGTATCTAGAAGCAGTTGACCTACTGAGAAGCGCACGACTCTCCCTGACGACGTTTACGTTATTACATTTTTACGCTTCTACGTGATGCTGGTATAGGGGAGACTGAGGAGACTTGATCCCCTTTTCTGATTTTCGATGTATCATAGCCAAAAATAAATAAACATACGCGATTTCCACACAGACTCTCTAAGAAATTTAATATTTAACTTTACTGATGTATGACAGTCCCTAAATTATTGTTGTTATTGATACACAATCGCTTTTTTTGTAGTGCTGTCAAAAATTGACTTTTAAAATATTCGGGGCAAATTGATCCCTCTCCAAGAACTTGCTATGATAAAATTAGAAAGGTGCCCTAAATTTTTTTAAATATTTTTACTTCAAAATACGTACAATTTTCGAATTGCTGTGCGTATACGTGAATGATTTTTGTTATTGAATTCGACAGACTTGATTCCCTTTGGATGATATCTACGCAATAAATAATTTTTCTTGACATCTCTTCATCAAATCTGTCAAATCTACAAAAAATTAGAAACGTGAGAATAGATTTATATTTTTTTGAATTTTTTCACCAAATTTTTGTATGGGTGACTAACTACCTCCAAATCCAAATATCCTAAAACTTTGATGGAATGTTAACATTTTCATCAGTACAGATCATTAAGCATATTTATGGTTTTGTGCTGTGAAAAAACGAAGGCATTTGGTCATTGTTATGAAAAGTTGTTCAAATTTTGCTTGGCCAATAAAAAAATCTTTAGGAAGGTCAAAACATACAAACCACCCTGCATAATAAATAAGGTTGTCAATCCAAAAAAATAACCTACCACGTGAAGGTCATTTGTCTAGAGGATCTAGGGTAAAAGACCCAATAGTGGAGGAACTAAGCACGTTCTCCCACTATTTGTCGGTTTACACCAAGCCTATACTTCATTTCACCTACCTCAAATATGCAAACGAATAGTCACTAATTATGCTTCAAAAGAAAAGTTTTGCAATTGCAGCACCATCCATCGTTGTTGCCTAAAATGATTCCTCCAATTATTCCTCCATTTTTGTTCCTATAATGGCGAATCCCATTGTTTTTATATAGGACTCGCAACAATGGGAACACTACCGCAACTATTGGAGCTAAGACGAGAAAAAGATAATGTATTTCAGTGATAATTTACCGATTTTGAGGGAGATCCAAATTGTTTTCCGTTATTTCATCTAATGACAGGACAACAGTTTGATTGACTATATGAATTGCTGCGTTAAATACGTAGATTTTGTGAAAACAACACTACCGCAACTATAGACACACCCACGACTATCGGATCATTTGCCCTTTACTAAAAAATACGCTAGAACAAAACTACTTTAGTCCTCAATAAAACAGGGGGTAATCAAGTCTCCCCAGGGATCAAGTCTACCCACCTTAGTAGGGACTAAGTGACGAGGCTTGATACCCTCAGAAACGGCATGCTTGGTCGACAATTCCAGCTGCAGAAGACGACCGTCGGTTTGTATTTCGCGAGAGGCAACCTTGTAGTGTTTGTTGTACTGCTAAAAACGTGAATCGTCAGCTGCAATCCGTTCAAAGATGTCGTTGACGAAGTTGATTATAATGCCCATAACTTTCGACTATTCGCTGGAGTCGTAGGGTAAGACGGTATAATTAGACCCCCCAAGGGAACTCCTTGACATCTTTTACTTTTCAACGCATTTTATGCTAACTTTGTGTCATTTGGTAGTCCAGGAAGTCGCAAATGCATTGCCCGTGAGTAGTCATATAAAAATATTACAGACAACACGTAATAAAGCTTTTTTAAATAGTCGTTAAAAATAGATTTCAAAAAGTGCCTGGGCAATACGCCCCACCTTAACCAAAGACGTTCCATAGCCCTTCATTAGTATTTTGTCGATCCCATAATAAAAAGGTAACAAATTCTTAAGTGCTTGACATTAAAAAACCAACATAAGTCTATTTAAGCAGATTTGAATTACATTTCAATAATTTCCATATAATTTGGAAGCAACTGCTGCAAGCTCGCCGCGCTTGTGTCCAGTTGGTAAGGGCATAATTGTCCTGCATACACTGGGGCGTTTTGACCAGTGAAACACATTTTTAAAAACCCGACTTAATCCACCTACAGTGAACGCAACCCTTCTTACACTTTTGAATGGTTGTGTGTGCCCAGTGCATATTACAATTTCTATGCATATGACCTTCAATTGAATGTAAAATAACTGATATTATCATGCTTTTAACGATTTCAAAATAAAAAAGGGATATTTCTGGAAATTTAACAATTTTAAAAAAATACAAAGAGACTGCAGATTTGATTTGCCGCCTTAAATGGCAATATTACAGCTTCTGTTTAAGCCCAAAAGAGTTCAAATCGAGTCATAGACGGCTGAGATATTGGTGTGACAATTCTTCATTAGTAGTCTGAAAATATGTCTCATATTCGTATTTCACAGATATCTCTGAAACCGAATTTCCAATTGCAGAAAAAAATGAATGGGTCCAATGACAAAAACATTGCTTTCATTTAAAGATAAAATCGCACAAATCGGTCCAAGGACGACTGAGATCTTGATGAGACATATTTTACCAATGTGTGAAGTTGATACGTCTAATGCTTTATGTTCGTATTTCAGAGATATCTCCGGAACCCAATGTCTAATTGCAGAAACAAAATACAATGGGTTCAATGACAGAGTCATAGCTTTCGTTGAAAGATAAAATTATGCAAATTGGTTTACAGACGGCTGAGATATTCATGTGACATTATTTTGTTAGTTTTCTGAAAATGCACTTCATGTTCGTATTTCTCACATATCTCTGGAACCAAATGTCCTATTGCAAAAAAAATTGAACTTGTACAATGACAAAATCATAGCTTTCGTTTAGTGTTAAAATCGTGCAAATCGGTCCACGGACGGCTGAGATCTTGATGTGAGATTTTTGTAACGCACACACACGCACACACGCACACACATACATACATGTGCTCAGTTCGTCGAGCTGAGTTGATTGGTATATACGACTTGGGTCTCCGAGCCTCGGATAAAAAGTCGGTTTTTCAAGCGATCTTTATACCCTTCTTAGGGTGTAAGAAGGGTAAAAAGGGATATTTCTGGAAATTGGCCAATTTTTAAAAAAATACAAAAAGACTGCAGATTTGATTTGCCGCCTTAAATAGCAATATTACAGCTTCTGTTTAAGCCCGAAAGAGTTCAAATCGGGTCATAGACGGCTGAGATATTGGTGTGACAATTTTTCATTAGTAGTCTGAAAATATGTCTCATATTCGTATTTCACAGATATCTCTGAAACCGAATTTCCAATTGCAGAAAAAATGAATGGGTCCAATGACAAAACATAGCTTTCGTTTAAAGATAAAATCGCACAAATCGGTCCAAGGACGACTGAGATCTTGATGGGACATATTTTACCAATGTGTGAAGTTGATACGTCTAATGCTTTATGTTCGTATTTCAGCGATATCTCCGGAACCCAATGTCTAATTGCAAAAACAAAATACAATGGGTTCAATGGCAAAGTCATAGCTTTCGTTTAAAGATAAAATCATGCAAATTGGTTTACAGACGGCTGAGATATTCATGTGACATTATTTTGTTAGTTTTCTGAAAATGCACTTCATGTTCGTATTTCTCACATATCTCTGGAACCAAATGTCCGATTGCAAAAAAATTGAACTCGTACAATGACAAAGTCATGGCTTTCGTTTAGTGTTAAAATCGTGCAAATCGGTTCACGGACGGCTGAGATCTTGATGTGAGATTTTTGTAACGCACACACATACGCACACACGCACACACGCACACACACACACACATACATACATGTGCTCAGTTCGTCGAGCTGAGTTGATTGGTATATACGACTTGGGTCTCCGAGCCTCGGATAAAAAGTCGGTTTTTCAAGCGATCTTTATACCCTTCTTAGGGTGTAAGAAGAGTAAAAAGGGATATTTCTGGAAATTTAATAATTTTTAAAAAATACAAAAAGACTGCAGATTTGATTTGCCGCCTTAAATGGCAATATTACAGCTTCTGTTTAAGCCCAAAAGAGTTCAAATCGGGTCATAGACGGCTGAGATATTGGTGTGACAATTTTTCATTAGTAGTCTGAAAATATGTCTCATATTCGTATTTCACAGATATCTCTGAAACCGAATTTCCAATTGCAGAAAAAAATGAATGGGTCCAATGACAAAAACATAGCTTTCGTTTAAAGATAAAATCGCACAAATCGGTCCAAGGACGACTGAGATCTTGATGGAACATATTTTACCAATGTGTGAAGTTGATACGTCTAATGCTTAATGTTCGTATTTCAGAGATATCTCCGGAACCCAATGTCTAATTGCAAAAACAAAATACAATGGGTTCAATGGCAAAGTCATAGCTTTCGTTTAAAGATAAAATCATGCAAATTGGTTTACAGACGGCTGAGATATTCATGTGACATTATTTTGTTAGTTTTCTGAAAATGCACTTCATGTTCGTATTTCTCACATATCTCTGGAACCAAATGTCCGATTGCAAAAAAAATTTAACTCGTACAATGACAAAGTCATAGCTTTCGTTTAGTGTTAAAATCGTGCAAATCGGTTCACGGACGGCTGAGATCTTGATGTGAGATTTTTGTAACGCACACACATACGCACACACGCACACACGCACACACACACACACACATACATACATGTGCTCAGTTCGTCGAGCTGAGTTGATTGGTATATACGACTTGGGTCTCCGAGCCTCGGATAAAAAGTCGGTTTTTCAAGCGATCTTTATACCCTTCTTAGGGTGTAAGAAGGGTAAAAACGTTACATTTTTGAAGATGGAAGCAATTTTATATCATACTAGTCGACTTGGCAGACGA
Source organism: Armigeres subalbatus (assembly GCF_024139115.2). Classification (NCBI taxonomy): domain Eukaryota; kingdom Metazoa; phylum Arthropoda; class Insecta; order Diptera; family Culicidae; genus Armigeres; species Armigeres subalbatus. The sequence continues at coordinate 40,158,942 of NC_085140.1, read as the reverse complement.
TGTCCTGCATTGTAGGTGAAAATGCGCGTTGTGAACTGCCCTTGCGAAAATCCCATACAAATCTTTGTTTTAGTTATTTATAATTTACTCGACCTTATTCTTGATTTTCGCAAGAGGAAATTTGTATTTGTATTTGTATTTGTTTTTTTATTCATCGGACTGTGTTGTCTACATGAAATTCTTAAATCTGGTTCGCTTCGGTACAGTGGCTGAAACGCAGTCACGTAGCAGACAGTTGAAGTGGTCTACAGCTGATTCGATGTCCAGGCGGTCTAAAACATTCCATTCAATACGGGACAAGCATTGTCGGAGCTGTTGAAAATCGGTTTTGCGAAAATTGAGTCGGTCTTCACTCACAGGTCCATCGAAACGTAGATTAAATCCGTTGTCAATTGATATATCCAACGCAGGATGATAGTTGTCAAGTGGCACAACGGCGTCCGGAGCCTCAAGAACAGTGCATTCATGCAGTGAATAATCATTGATAAACACCAAGTCGAGCATGTTTGATTGAAAGTTGGAAATCCTGTTGATTTGGCTGAGTCCAAGAAAAGCAATTCCATCGACTAGTTGGCGACTAGCAGGTGTAGTTGTAGACGAAAGCGGATCAGGAAACGTATATCCATGGTGCGAGAGAGACCAGACAAGTCCTGGTTGTATGAAGTCTCCAAGCAGAAGAACCACATCCGATGATAAGGCCAAAGCGGAGGCAAATTCTGTAGCACCAAGATGAAGTTGTATTACACTGCAATCATGTCGTCGGTCGGGAGGAATGTACGAGGCACCAATAAAAACGCTGTGTCTAGAGAGACTTATTTTGGCCCAAACAGTCTCAATTGAATTGAATTGTCCGACGGCGATCTGGCAGGAAATAAGATCATTGGAAACAGCAACTAGAACACCGCCACCACGCACGCGAGAGCTATTAGATGTACTGCGATCCACTCTATGAACGACGAAGTTGTCACCGAAAAGTTGGAGTGAATTGATTCTCCCATCAAGCCAGGTTTCAGTGAACACATAAACATCATACTCGCCATCAAGCACAGCCAGATAAACGTCGTCCAATTTGGTAGAAAGTCCTCTAGTATTTTGGTAATACACTCGTAGACTCCTAGTGGGAGCGGTGTCCATGACAGAAGTTGAAACCGAACTGAAAAGCGGCGAATTTTCAGGCAGCGATAGATCATTAACGTGATTATACTCGCCTGGTGAAGCAGATCGGAAGTCCCGTATACCATCATCGACCACAGGACCGGGACGACGACGATGGCGGGTGGCATTCGAAGGCACGACTGGGTCGGGAGGCTCAGGGACTTCCTTAGTACTTATTACAGGGTGTCCCGGATCCAAAGTTGCAGTAAATGATGATAGCTGGAAGCCGGAGAAGCATCAGATACCGAAAGTATATAATTAGGAGGATACTCGCCTGAGGTTGGAGTGCGGAAACCCCCTACGCCACCTCCGACCACACGACCGGGACGATGATGAACGATGCTGTAGAGCTCGAATCGGGGGTCGGGGGGGGGTAGGAGGAATCCTCAATACTTGTCGAAGGTTGTCCCAGATCAGCAACAGTAGATTGTATGTTTTTTTTCAAAATCCAAGATTAGTTTTTTGAGAAATCAACAAACTCTCTTAGCCGGATTCCGGTGGGCCAAGACGATGGTTCGAGCGCCAATTCTTCACACTAAGTTCAGCTCGGCATTTTTTGATTCTTTTGCCGAGATCCGCACAGCCGAGCGCTCGGTTCGTGGTTTTCTGCTGATATCTCAGCTGAAAAAGCAATTTGTTTACTGGGGCTCTCAAAGGAGCCTCCGTAATCATATGTCTATTCAACCGATATTTCAGCTAACGAACTTTAACTGAGATTTGCACAGCCGAGATCGGTGGAAAATTTTAAGTGTGTTTGAGATCAGGATCCAATCCGATTTTGTAGGATACGAAAGTCAAGGTGGTCACATCTCTGCCTCTGGGAACAAGACGAATCACCTCAGCAGCATCCGAAATATTCAAACAACGTGAGACTATTTTCTGCACGTCGCTATCATTAATTAGCGGATTCAATCCTGTAATGTACAGCCAAAACTTTTCCGGTTTGACGGCACGGAAAGTTGAAATTCGCTAAGATCAATACTTTTCGTTCCGCTTACAGCAGCAGTGCATTCATCCAGCCTATGGTCATCTCGGCGGCGTTTAATACCAAGCCTCGGCCAAGCCGACGGCGAGGACACAGGAATTGATTTGAACGGTTTAATTGATTGACCAGCAAAATTATCGATTTTCTGGTTCAATTTTTCAACCACTGTGAACAGCTCCTGCACCTGTTTTGGTATTTCAGCAAGCTGTGGCATTTCATCGTCATATAAACCCGTCGGAAACTGTAATAAACAAATCTGCTGAAGGGATGAAGAAAATCCATCCAGCCGTTTTCGAGTTATGCGAATACGAACACAGACCATTCCATTTTTATTATATAGATAGAAGATTAACCACTGATAAAAGTTATTTTGTTGCCCAGCTGAGTGTTCCAGTGCAAGTTTTGCGGACAGTATGCTAGCGTAGATCCAGAATATTGAGTAAACAAACATTGAAAGCTACGTCAGAACTGTAACTTTTTGTATTCTGCAAATATTTTCATTATGTAATACAAAAATGCTAGTTCAAGAAATATCTGGAAAAACAGGCAGATAAGTGAACGCTCCAAAATACGAATTTTCTACTCTAACGTGAAATCTGTGCTGTTTTACGCTAGCGAAACATGGTGTGTATCAGTGGAGAACACTCAACGGCTGCAGGTGTTCATTAACAGATGCCTGCGGTATATAATTCGGGCCTGGTGGCCTCACAACTGGATCTCAAACAACGAGCTCCATCGTCGTTGTCACCAGAGGCCGATAGCAACAGAAATTCGGAATCGGAAGTGGGGCTGGGTCGGCCACACTCTACGTAGGGGCGGAAACGAAATCTGTAAACAAGCATTAGACTGGAACCCAGCGGGACATCGCAGCAGAGGCAGACCCAGAGGCTCATGGCGGCGAAGCCTCAATAAAGAAATAAAAGAAGTCGACCGAAATCTAACCTGGCAACAGGTTAAAGCGATGTCCAGCTCAGGGTGGAGATCTTTCAAGTCGGCATTTTGCACCACCGGAGGTGTATTGGACCAATAAGTAAGTAAGTAAGTAAATACAAAAATTCTTCCACATTCACATGGTATGATGGTTTTACAAATATTTATACGTACAAACTGATTTTGACCCTTAGTTAGTTATAGTTTTCTAGAAATCAAAGGGGGGCGTTTCGGCCAGGTGGGGCGCATTATATCGTCTTACCCTAAGTGTAGCTGCTTCTCTTCCTACATTGTGTAACGTTTCACTCTTAGCCATGCTCTTCTGAGCCTTTCAGGAATGCTTCTCGGCTCTTGTATTGTGTTTTGGATTAATTTCGAATGAATTGCATATTATTAAATAGAAACCAGCCGAAAGTGAAAATCCAATAATTGGGAAAATTTCTACGCGGAGAAAAAAATCGACATTTTCAATATTCCATAATTTTACATAAAATAATTAATCCGAAGAAGATAAGGGTGGGTTAAAGGGCGTGGATTTACCCCTTAAAGTAATCTGCAAGTTTTAATTCAATACACATTAGTTAACTGATGATTTTTATTTTTATTAAAATATTGTAGAAATATCAACTAATCACGCGTCTTCTCTTTGGCTGGATCGCGTATCGCAACCACGGACAGCTTCCCCTGATGTCATGCGGCATGTTTATTTTTGCTGCATCGCTCACAGTCGCCGTCGTACTTCGCAACATCGCGAGAGACCCAACCACCCCCATCCATGACGGGCAAGAAGGGGTGGCAGTCAGCACGAGAGAATTCCCATCACCGTCGTTGTCGTTACCGGCGGTCGCCGTGATGCCTCAGACATAACATGGGCAGCAAACACCATGTTTTACATACGTGCACCGGCGCTCCGCAACTATGGCCGCACGGAACAATGTTCGAACTAAGTAGAAGTACACAAAACAACGACTTGATTCAACTGACGGTTTGTTGCAATTCTATTGTAGACAAATAATAAAAACAACCGCACAGAACGAGAAGCGCACTACAACCACCAGGAAGAAGACCTGCGGAATAAAAAGAGAATGAAAAATCGAGGAAATAGAACTGGTACGGCGGCGGACACTCGAGTACATTGAGCCCATATCGGAGTGCTGAAATCAAAGTCGCTACTAAACGCTACTAAGTAAGTGTATTAAAGTCAAGGATTAGATTAGCACGAAAACGGGGCTCGTCGTCGGACGGTTCGTGAACTGTTTATGTCGCTGCAGCCGCTCTGTGGTCCGATGACCGGCACCGCACCGATGGAGTGGAGATTTGTTCGCTTTTTGCTGCTAACCATCTCGCTTCACCTGCGTCGTCGATCCGGTGTGGTGGCGGCGATGCTGGGGTTGAACTTGTCATGGGTTCACGACTGTTCCGGGCTGACAGGGCAGAAAATTTATATATGGGATTGAAGCGAGATTTATTTCCTTCTTAATTTGAATTAAGGCCCATCGGATCACATGCACTAATAAGATATGCGATCGGCTTGAAATCAACGATCAATTTAATACGCGTTTAAAAGACCGTAACCTAATACAGCGACTAAGAAGTCATTTAGATTTTATCCGATGTCGATTTATCTTTTAGGTGTTAACAAGTCATTAGTAGCACTAGGCATTTGTCTATGTTTTTTATCAGAAATGGAGACTGTTAGTCACTCATAGATGTCGTTTCAATTGATTCTTGGTACTCTAAATCGATAAGATACAGATTCAGATTTTCAAAAATGGGTATGATTGAAATTAGTTTGTATTATTAAATTAATTGTATTCATTCTTCATAGTTTAACATACCTTATTAACGGATTTACTGCGGTTCGATTTTTTTTTATATTTTTGCCTTTCTCGTATACTAAGTATACGGTAAAGGCTATATGATCGCTCCAAAAACAAACTTTTTATAGAAGGCCCGGAGACCCATAGTGTTATATACCAATCGACTCAGTTCGACGAATTGAGGTGATGTCTGTGTGTGTGTGTGTGTGTGTGTGTGTGTGTGTGTGTGTGTGTGTGTGTGTGTGTGTGTGTGTGTGTGTGTGTGTGTGTGCGCAAAACTACTCAAAAAATGTCACTCATTTTTCGGGCACTTATTCTCAACCGATTTGCTCGCAACAAGTTGCATTCGACGCAGAATCCTGTCCCATTGTTTCCTATTTGAAATTGGCCAGATCAGACTATGGGATTGCAAGTTATGGCCAAAATACAAATTCATACGGAAAAATCGCTTAAAAAATGTCACTCATTTTTCGGGCACTTATCCTCAAACGATTTGCTCGCAACAAGTTGCATTCGACGCAGAATCCTGTCTCATGGTTTCCTATTTGAAATTGGCCAGATCGGACTATGGGATCAAAAGTTATGGCCAAAATACAAATATATACGAAAAAATCGCGTAAAAAATGTCACTCATTTTTCGGGCACTTATCTTCAACCGATTTGCTCGCAACAAGTTGCATTCGACGCAGAATCCTGTCCCATTGTTTCCTATTTGAAATTGGCCATATCGGACTATGGGATCAAAAGTTATGGCCAAAATACAAATTTATACGAAAAAATCGCGTAAATATGTCATCCATTTTTCGGGCACTTATCCTCAACCGATTTGCTCACAACAAGTTGCATTCAACGCAGAATCCTGTTTCACTGTTTCCTATTTAAAATTGGCCAGATCGGACTATGGGATCGAAAGTTATGGCCAAAATACAAATTCATACGAAAAAATCGCGTAAAAAATGTCACTCATTTTTCGGGCACTTATCCTCAACCGATTTGCTCGCATTAAATTGCATTCGACGCAGAATCCTGTCCCATTGTTTCCTATTTGAAATTGGCCAGATCGGACTATGGGATCGAAAGTTATGGACAAAATACAAATTCATACGGAAAAACCGCGTAAAAAATGTCACTCATTTTTCGGGCACTTATCTTCAACTCATTTGCTCGCAACAAGTTGCATTCGACGCAGAATCCTGTCCCATTGTTTCCTATTTGAAATTGGCCAGATCGGACTATGGGATCGAAAGTTATGGCCAAAATACAAATTCATACGGAAAAATCACGTAAAAAATGTCACTCATTTTTCGGGCACTTATCCTCAACCGATTTGCTCGCATTAAATTGCATTCGACGCAGAATGTCTCATATTTTCTTATTGAAAATTGGCCAGATCGGACTATGGGCTTAGATGTTATGGTCAAATTACTATTTATTGTGAAAAAGAGTTCAAAAAAGTCTAGCTCACTTTTTTAGCACTTAGACTTCATCTATTCCCCAAGCAACACAAGTTCAACACATCTGGTTGCAGTAACCATATTGTGACTGAATCCGGTCATATATAAGTTACTGTGATTGATGTGCAATATGTGTGCTTCTCAGGTCGCTCGCAACAGATTGCATTCGACGCAGAATCTTGTCCCATTGTTCCCTATAGAAACTTGGCCGGATCGTACAATTGGGTCAAAAGTTATGGCGAAAATACTAATTTTAAAACTACAAAATAAAATGCCAATTTTTGCTCTTATGCCATCCGATTTGTTTGCAACAAATTGCGTTTGTCGAGAATTTTTTTTATGCATAGGCACACGGCAGGTATTTCCGTCCATCGTCTTGGTGGTTAAAATCATCGAAAGGAACGTCCTTTTGCTAGAACTCCAATATAGCAGAACGTATCTCCTGAGCTTACGATTTGATACGGATGAGTTCGTCAAAAAAGTTTCTTTATTATTGGTTTTCGAGACTACGACGAAAAGACGAAAATACCTGCCTTAACCCTATAAACAAATATGAAAAATAAGACCAATACACATATTGGTCCACTAAATTAATGATTTTGTGTGTGTTACTTCTACGTGAAGTTAAACGATTTACAATGATATAGAAATGCTAATATCATCTTCCAAACTTAGACGTACATGTTCATGATAGAATTAGAGGCGAAAGTATAGAATTGATAGTTCCGTTAGGATACGGCAGGCATGAAGAATGTTTTTATAGAAGTCGATTTGAAAGCGAGCGGAGGGCAAAATTTGTGATGGCACATATCACACGACCTTCCTTCTGCCAACTTCCCGTATGAAGGGGGAGGGCCAGTGGAGATATATCAGCTTCCACACTGATATTCTTCCCTCTCCCTTCATACGGGAGCTTGGCAGAATGAACGGAACTAACGGAACTATCAATTCTATACTTTCGCCTCTAATTCTATCATGAACATGTACGTCAAAGTTTGGAAGATGATATTAGCATTTCCATATCATCACATATTGGTGTTATTTAAGATTTTTCCAAACCTTTTGAACGAACGAGAAAGGCACCATCACCGCAAGGTGGATTAATCTGGGTTTTTTAACTTTTGCCTTACTTTTACCACAAGGCTATCATTTCAACTGAAAACAAACTTCTCTTGAAGATGGCTTGGAAACACATAGAGTTATTTGGATTGCCAATCTGAACAAGGTGTTTTTAATGAGCAAATGCTCATGTTCAAGAAGTCCAACTCCAAACAAATGAATTTAAAAAAAGAAGCCCAAACGACCCATCACTAAATATGAATCATTCTTACTCGTCTTATGCGTCTTCTTATCAGAGATATTGATGGCCTATTTTAGATTACTATAACTTTTTCTAAAGCAACAGAAAGCCTCACTTTAACATCGAGGCTTCAATATCCTTGAATTCCAATTGTTCACATTAAAAATTTGAATCATGTATGATGAGTGATTAAACACAATCATTGCAGAAATCTTAACAAACATATCTAAGTTTTCAAAGCCTTGGGACTACGTGACTCTTGTAGTTATGCAAATAAATTATTTTATTTTCAGCAATTCAAGTCCTACTTGATGAATGTTTTTAATTTTGATTTTTCCTGTATTGCCTACCTGTGTTGAGTTCTTCTTCATCCTTTGGATGTCATGAACTGCACCATTGTTAATAGTTTGGAATATACCCAACATCACATGGTCAATTGGTCGAACGTCATTGAATACCCGAAAATAATAATTCACTTTCAACGCAGCTGAATGGGAAGGACCTGCCAAACCGGCAATTATATTTTCATCGCATTCAATGGCCGAAAGACGAAGTAGCTGAACGCCATTGAATCGAGCTGTTATCATGTCGCAAGCCCACTCTTGGCGACCAGTGGAATATTTTCCTACCATGGCAAGTGAGATCCGATCCGAGCAGGGACTTATTACTTCACCCATCCAGGTCGGAACACTTGACTCCATCAAAACCTGCGCCCGACAGTGACCATGCTGTCTCGAATCGAAAGTGATGAGCGACACACTCGCACTGAATTGACCCATTTTTGAGTATCGCCCCGTGTGGCACGTACGCACTCGTGGAACCCAATCGCCACTGTTATTCGACGAAGCCCAATGCATTATGGGTGGCTAACTTTGAAATCAATTACTGTTTGAGTATTTGAAAAAATAATTGAAGCCCTTACCAAGTGGGGCTAATTCTCTGTTTGGCCTTACCTGCCCACCGGAGCCACGATCGATCATCACGGCGTGTTCAAAGTGAGCCGCCTATTGATGGCTAATTCAACTAACCGCGCACTGAGGAACGGTTTTGAGTACTACGCCCTGAAGGGAAACAATAATTTGTTTGTCAGCGTTAGATTTTTTTCGGATGTCGGACGCTTTTCAGATTTCAATGGCAATAGGATATATTAACGATCAATAACATCCTTTTCGGTAATCGTCTAAGTAATGTTGTTTGCGGTATTCGGCGTGTTAACTCTTGATTAAATATCTCTATTAAGATGATTGCCATTTGTAACAAACACCGCAGCTTAAACCTGATCGGAGATTTGAAGTAGGTATTGAAATTGCTTGTTTAATGGCCCGATTGGAGCCAGAACCGATCGCAAACGGCTGATCGCGTTCGAAATCCCTCGTCGTGTCTAATTGCCAACGCTCGTCCGAGCGTGTGTCCGGGTCTTCCAATTCGGAGCTGCCCGGGTGCCTAAGGTATATTATTAGCACACTGCTGCGGAGAATGATTCTAGCAAAATGGCTGCCGTCGATACTTGTTTGCCCGTTTGGCAGCGCTGGGAATAGCCAGCCGGGTAGAAACCTGTTTCGTAAGGCAACTAACGATGAAAAAGTTATTCAAGACACTGCTGCGCGATACAGCTCGGCGTTAGGATGGAGTAGGAAAAAAATAAATTGAAAATAAAAATAGTGGCAAAACATAAAGCCCTGCAAGAATAAAGAACACTAATCCTAATGAGCGAGTAAACTCCCAGTAGATTGATGTTGCGGTACAATGTCAGGATGAAATGCGGAAAAGTTTAGACACGGTATGGCATTCGGAGGCGTGCAAAGGATTTATTTTGCAAAAAAAAAATCAGAAAATCTGTTATCGTTTGGTTTCATAGTTATTCATATTTCTGAAGAATTAATTATTCTAACCAACCTTAAATTTAAAGGATATTTTCACTGTTTATTACTACAATCACTTATATCAAGAAGGAAATAAATCTCGCTTCAATCACTTATATTGCGTGGTAGCATTGTCGACTTGCTACTGAAGTTTAAGAAAAAGTTTAATAAATTGATTTTTTTATATTCTTCTTCGAGTTTATTTTTTTCCGCTAAATTTAATTACATATTCAGCTCCACTCGAATAGGTAAATTTTAGCAAATGACACAATTTTTCAAATATGCCTAAAAGATTCATTTTGCCTTTAATGATATTTTCCATATTTTCAAATACCGTCTTCGGGGTTGAAGACGAAATCATCAGCATCATCCTCATGGAAGCCTCCAAGTTGCAAGTTATTACACGCCACTGGATGCACGCTTGCATGCCTTATGGACTCCCCCAATCGTCACAGTCGAGCCTATCCCGCCAGCGTCCTCCAGTCATCCTGGTCTTGTGTGTGAGCTTAGTGAGGAGGGCTTCCAACCCTCCCTAGCAGTTAAAATCCACTGATTCCAACAGGCAAATTATCGACAAGAAAAAACAATCAACGTAGGCGCCACCTGAAAAGACCAAATTCTGTTTTGCGTGTTATTGTTCTTATATTGTTATTTGAGGTTATGGCTTTCAGTCTTCTTATGGTCAAAAACGGATTTTAGGTTTTTATCCGACATTTCTGTTACATATATTGTACCTTTATCAAGGAGTTGACTAAAACGATTAAACATAAAGTTGTGACAAAACGTTCTATACTAAGACAATGTAACAATAAAACGGGACTTAGTTAACTCCTTGATAAAGGTACAATATATGTAATCGAAACGTCGGGTAAAAACGTAAATACTCTGAACGATGTCAACTCATAAATCTGGAGTCAAAAAAACAAATCACCGGACGAACTATGGTTACAACAACCCACTAGACTCCAGTATCCGTGCTTTTAGTGTAATTTGTATCGAATTTGACTTCAACATCTCCAAAAATGTTTGTAAAAATAGAATAAGTAGAATTAAACATTGAGTTCAGTCTGTACGTTAGCTGTATCGAATACGGTGTATAAATATAAACATATAAACAAAGTTTGTTCTGTGAAAAGGAATCACAAATAATGGCGAGTTTCGAAACCTGCGTGAGGGAACTGTGCAGCCTAATTCCACACTGTGTGTTGTCTTAACCGAGCGTGCAACTCCGTTGGTTGCCCGGAGAGGAAAGAGGCAAAGTCATGGCCTGCTATTCACTAGTCAATGTTGGCAACCGAACCGTTATACGATATTTGCATATCTGTCATCAATGCACGCTGAAAGTGGATTGCCCAATTTCTAATATATCTCAACCTCACATGAACATTCCAAAGAACGACCTCCAATAGCTCGGGACAATCCAGATTCCCTGCCAGGGGGTGGAAGATAAACAATCTCTGCATTTTTAGGCGCCCGGTGGAAAGAGTTTCCAAGTCAATCAGCTTGCAACGACTTGGATAGCTCGAGAGGTTAATGGGTCGTTCCAAGCTAACTGTCTCAAAGCAAACCTAATGAAGATCTTCTGAACTCGTTCGAGTGCCAGCTTATGAAAATGGAGACCAGACTGATTAAGCGTATTCTAAAATGTTCGGGACCAATGAGCAGAAAAAGTGCTTTTATATAGTAAACATCGCTGAAGCCGGCGGCATGACGACGGATAAAACCCAGCACAGCGCATGCCTTAGATGATATGATGCTGATGTGCTCGTTAAATCTCAACTTCACATCGATGGTAACTCCTAGGTCTCAATTCTTGCTTGATGAAATCGCTAAACCGGTAATGCTGATGACAAATATAAGAGGACCGAGGACGCTGCCTTGGGGTACTCCAGATGTCATAGAAAAGGTATAGTAACGCCTGCAGTTCACCGTCACAAAAGCCTCGCGGAATTTATATGAGATTTTTTTGAATTTTCTCGGAAAATTGTTTTAAATTCCCACACACTTAAATTCTAAGTTTACCGATTGCCGAAAACCCAACAGCCGAGATATTGGTAATAGTTTCGACGAATATTGGTAATAATTTAGACGAATTTCGGCAAAAATTTTACCGAGATTTCGGTAATCGTTACCGAGATCTCGGCAAAAAATCATCTTTACCGAACTTCGGTAAAATATTGACTAAATTTCGGTAAAGGTATTACCGAATTTCAGTAAAACATATTACCGAGATCTCGGCTGTTGGCAAAACTCGGCAAAACTTACACAGAAAAAATCTAAAAATAATCATTTATTTTAGGAAAATTCTTTATTGTTAATTAAAATCTTTCAATAGTTAGGGAATTTTTTTATTTATTTATTGCTTCTTTGTTTTTTACAATCTGCAATTAGGCAAAATAGCACGCTAAGGCGAAAGTCATCTAGCCGTATTTCATTTGACTGAAATGAATGTTCGAGAAAAACGGTTATTAGATCGAAAACGGCTTGACCGAAAATTCCATTTTTCATTTGGCCGAACAGGTCAAACAGCCGCAAAATATAATTTTCTGAACGGGTAATTCGGCCAAATTAACCTTTTCGGCCAAAGTAGCACTTCAGTAAATGGCATATTCTGACAAATGACCTACTTGGTCGAACGTAAAGCCAAAATTGATTCGACTAAGATGGCGACGTTTGAGGTTTTGGTTTTCAGTCTTTTTGGATCAAAAACGGGGTTTTATGTTTTCATCCGACGTTTCGGACACATCTATTAATGAATGTGTTTATGTTGTGTTTATGTTTTATGCTTTATCCTTTTATCATTTTTGTTGTCGCATTAGCTCAGCATGGGACCTAACAAAATTCAAAAAAGTTTGGAAAAAGACTATCCGAACGTCACCATCAGCACAAAGAATGCAAAAACCGTCGGAAAGATGCCACCGGTAAAAGATGTAGTAGACCAAGGCGACCAATCGAATGTGATTTACAGGATCCCATGCGAAAGTTACCCAGCGTGCTACGTAGGTATGACGTCAAACAAACTGAAAACGAGGATTTCCAGCCACCGCTCCTGTTCCAATAGACTGCAAAGCATGTGGGATCAAGGCAAAACAGCGGAGGACCACCCGAGAAGCACAAGTTACACTATATTGGTTGCAGCACCTTGATTGTGACTGAATCCAGTCACATATAAGTTGCAGTAATCTGTGGAACATGTGTGTTGCTAGGGCAAGAGATAGCTAGCCTTCGGGAACGAACAGCGCTACTCGATCACTCCATGGTCAACCAACACGCCTTTGCATTCGACCGCATACAAATATTAGACTCTAGTTTTAAGAAACAAAATTTACACATTCTCGAAACTTGTCACATTGTAAACACACAACAAACAGTCAATAAACGTACAGACACATTGAGCAGTACGTACGCCGGCATACTACATACATTGAAAAACAATAGATGTAGAAGAATCGATCAACAGATAGGACAGCCATCACAACACAATCCGACACAACCAGAGTAAAAGTGGCGCCAAACTGAAAAGTGCACCAAATAGTTTCTGCGAGCCGGGTCAATTCAAATTTCTGCCCTACCTCACACAAGACAGGGCAAAGTAAGTTTAATTGATCCAAAAAATGACCGCCTACACCGTGAGTGCTCCGGATAACGTTGTTTTTCTCGTTGTAGTGACTCGAATTGTGGTGACAAATAGGTCCTATGCTGAGGGCTAATGTGACAACAAAACGGATCATAGTAAGTAAGTACACTAAGCATAAAACATAAACACAACATAAACACATTCATTGTCCACAGACTCCTTGAAAAAGACACAATACATGTGTCCGAAACGTCGGATGAAAACATAAAACCCAGTTTTTGATCCCAAAAGACTAAAAGCCAAAACCTCAAACGTAAAGCCAAAAGTCATTTAGTCGAAATACATTTTACCGAATTAAACGTTTGTCCGACACGGTTTTTAGGTTGAGAATGGTTCGACCGAAAATGTTATTTGCTCCGAAAGAGACATTTGACCAACATTTTGTCGAAAATGTTGCTCAGTTCAATACCAATTTGACCGATAATGTCATTTGACGGAATAGATCATGTGGCCGAAAATGAAGTTTGGTGAAATGGCGGCTTGGCACAAAGAGCAATTTTGCCTGCAAATATCCATTATGTCAAACAATCATTTCGGCCATACGGCATTTTGTGCCAAATGACCAATTCTACTAAGCAACATTTTCGGCAAAATGAACAGTTCAACCGATCGTCCAGTCGAATGTTCATTTCAATCAAAATTTGATTACATTTAAATACCTTTTAATGTACCTTTTCGGCAAAATAACATTTCCGCAAATGGATGAGTTCAGTGCGTGTTGGCTCTTGTTTCGGACAGCAGAACGATCACGTGATTTGCCGAAATATTGTTTTCTGCATTGGGCGGCCGTCAGTGCCTGTTTTGTCGTGTTTCTGCTCAGTAAGCAGATAGTTCGCGCAGCCGAGTGAGTAAACAATTGGACGTGTTTCAGGTTAGATTTAGAACATTCGTAAAATCCGAGTTTTTGGTTCTGTTTTAAATGTTCGGTGAATAAGTGTGGGGTTGAACGTGTTTTTTTATATGATGCGAAACATTTGTAAGCTCCAGGTTACTTAGTTCGTAAGTAAATTGATGAATATATTTTAATAATTTTTCAGCATATACTGTTATTGACAAACGCTCTATATTGTCGAATAGAGCTCCCTATTATTCACCTTACCCACTAACAATAATTTTCGTTCACGAGACATCTATGAAGGTAGTATGAGTTCCCTGCATCTTCACTAGTAAATGTAAGGACGTGGCCAGGTATACAACTGCTACTGTATAGGAAAAGGTACTAATCCCAAGTACCAATTTGCGACAATATGCAGTAGATTGCTCAATTGAGGCCAGCAAACGAAAAACTCGAAACATTTTTCTAATGTCGTCAGCACCACTTAGAGCTGAGCTGAGCTTGCTTGAGCTTGATCGACTGCTCGTAGTTGCTACTCCATTATGACCAGATCAGCTGTTCTTGCACAGGGAACCAACAGCCCAAGCAGCACGCGCATCATCTTTCAAATAGGTGTTTGTTCCTAATAAATTGCATTGAAGACACTGGCAATACATCGAGTCACATTAAAGCCACTTCCCAGTTTCAGAAAAACACAATGTTTCATTTCAGTTTAAGTGGCATCGCAATATTCTACCCATTTGACTTCTTGAATGGTTTTCAATTCGATGTGTTTCATATCAGAAACAAAACAGATAAGTTGCAGAATTAATAACACTTCGGTTCATCGATGTTACGACAATGTTTCTGATATGTTGCAAAACACTTTGAGCTCAGCAGAGAAGTATTTTATTTTTGACAGTCCCTTGCATGTTCCGTATAAGGTACAATGAAGTTACAAATGACTTTGTTGTTTATGTAGTGCACTTGTAGCGGAATCTCCAAATAGAATTATTGGTGTGATGGTTATAGTAGAAGGTTGCAAATCTCAAGGTCCATGGTTCGATTCCCGGTTGGTTTTTGTGTTTTTATTTTCATTGTAGCCGCAAGATGTTGCAAATAGGCTCCACCTCTTGCGCTTTTTGTGTCACAAAGGAGTTCCAAATACGACGCGTTGTGCATAAGTCATACCTTTAGTAAGTCACAATACAGTTGTTGTTACTCACTGAGAAACAAGAGGTGTTGCTTGGGAGATGTTTGCTTGGGACTAGCACACATCTTCAATGTACAAGTACTGGTGATCTCATTTGTTAGGTCATACTGGCGCCTGCCACGTCAGAATGCGAGTCAATGTAGGGAAGGGGAGGAAATGATGATGCAATCACTCGCCCACTGCAAGCCGAATATACCTCTGCACTTGCCACGAGTTCATGCGGAATTTGTTGGAATTTCAGGGTTAGGTTGGAGAGGCAGAGGTCCGTCTTGGTTAACGAGCTGCCAATGTGATAGATAGGAGAAGGTAACTGATGGAATTTCTAATTGGATGTAGGAAACGAGCTCTATAGTTCATTTCCAATTCTAGCAGATTACTGTTAGAATACTCAAGTTGAAGGTATAGGAATAGTAATGGAAACGGTATGGAAGTCCATTTCCAGTTCTAGCGATTGCTAGAACATGAGAAATAAAGAGAAAGATACAAAGTAGGAGAATGGAACGGACCTGGGATTGAACCCACGACCTCCTGCGTATGAGGCAGAAGCAGTAGCCATATGACTACCAAGCCCGCTAATGTCGTCAGCACCACTTAGACCTCCAAAACTAAAAAAAAATGTCGCCGACGAAAACTCGCCTACTGTCACCTGAAAAGTTCTCAAACGAAAACTGGCACAACACTGATTTGAATGGCTGGCTTTTGAATCACTAGGGCTTATATTTATTAAACTCAGCAACAAAGAAATCAGCAAAATTCCCATCACTCAAAAAACAGAATTATTTGCAGAAAAATACAAATTAAACTTTCTTTAATAGAGGAAAAGACGGCTTTGGCTAGGACACTAGCCTACTAGGACCGTTCCCAGGCAACAACCACTTGGAACTGTTGGCGCTCACCGCCTCCTATCGAACGGAAGTGGAAAATACCGCCAGAAGTCCCTAATTTTCCTGAAATCAGCAGAAGAAGTCAATGTTTACGTTTGCGACTTTCGCCCTTATGAAACAACATTGTCGAAATAATTTTTCTGATGTAGCCTTTGCTTTTTCAATTTAAAAAAGCGATGGAAAAATTTGGCCCTTTTCAAAGCATGTTCTAGATGAATTTTGGAATAAAAATTGTGGCAAAGTCTACATGTCTAGAAAGTTTCATTTGTATCTAAGAGGGTACTGCCAGAAGTAAAAGCCCTCCGGAAATGGGAGGGATGCGATAAAAGAAGTTAAACGAACCATAGGAACTTTGGGACGAAGTGCACACATCACTAGAGTTCAAACTACCGCCATCGGGGGTGACAATGGGCCTGGGGGGTGAGAATGGGTCATCGCTCTCACCGGCAGTCTGGAGGTCATAGAGAAAAATCGTTCAAAAAGGTCTCTTGTATTTTAGTAGATGAAACAGTGAGCCATTCTTGCCCCCATTTGACCCATTGTCACCCCCGACGACGCGACGGTACACGAAATAAAATACTCTATTAACTCTTCTGTATCATGGTCTGACAATAAAGTGCCATCCGACCAACTAGTTTTAAGAATTGAGCTTGCTGACGTCTAGTCATCTTATTCTTTCAAACTCACATCAAGGATAGTACTTCTTTCTGCGGGAAACGTTTCCCGATTAAAACAATTACTATCCCAAGAACGCGCTTTAAAGAGAAGGTGATCAAACGTCAGCGAACTCTATGCTTAGAATTGGACACATGAGACTCAATCTCCAATAGGTACTTAATCAAAGGACTCGTTGTGGACAATTTGAATGCGCTGAGCAATGCCATCAAGCGATGTTTAAGCGACAAGCTGTCCATCAGTTGCGCCGAGGAGCAATTCTCTGTGAAATCACGATTTTTTTTCCACAATTTCAATTTTGTATTTTTTGATTAACCTGAAATTTTGGCCAAAAAACATTATCTGCATCATTGGTTTACCATTTTAACTCTGGTGTGACTTTTGACAAGGGCTAAAGCTAAAACACCTTGAACACGTTCAGAAAAATATAACTGCTTGTCCGATCATTCTGGTATTTTTGGCAAAGTTTTAAGTCACCAATAGGGCTATGTGAAAAAAAAATACACTGTGAAAAAAATTTTCAAACATTGAAAATAAAACTTAAAAATCTGCTCCAGTACTTACATTATAATCAATGAATATTACCGATAGCAGAAAAAATTGATTCTATGTTAAATTGATTCCAAAAACATTCGAAAAAGACTGGAAATAATGAAATTGGTGTTTTTTATCTTCAAACCGATGTATCTCAGAAACGGCTGCACAAAATTGTAGCATACCTTTTCCATTGGAAATTTAACGTACTTTAATGAAATCGAATTGATAAAAACGTAGCAATAATATTTTATTTATTTTTGCAAAACCAATTCATTTAAAAAAATATATAACTTTTTTGTCCATCATTTCTTCATCATGACCCATAGTGCAAAATAATACATATATCATCTGCTGCAACATTTAAAAAAAAAAATAAAAATATTGAAAAATGCGTTTAAATAAAAATCGATTTTTAAGTTTTATTTTCAATGTTTGATTTTTTTTTCACAGTGTATATTTTTTTCATATAGCCCCATTGATTACCCAAAACTTTAACAAAGACACCAGAATGATCGGACAAGCCGTTTTAAAGTTATATATATATATATTTTTTGAAAATGTTCAAGGTGTTTTTTGGCCATAAAGAATGTATAAGTATTCAAAATATGAGGGTAATCAAAAATTACGAATATAAATCGACCTTCGATTTCACAGTGAATTGCTCTGCTAACGCATACTCTTACAGCAGATTGCAATACCATGTGAAGAGCGTCAAAGGAGAATTTGACGATATTTCGGGCGTTGAGGATTGGCGTTTTGTTACAATTCGTTTGTAAGAGCAGTTTCACCCCAAAAATGAAGCTTTTTATAGAAGGCTCAGAGGCTCATCTTATATACCAATCGACTAAGCTCAACGAACTGAGCAAATGTCAGTCTGTCCGTGTGTATGTGTGTAAGAAGTGTAAGTGTTAGTAAGTAGCGAGAAGTGTGAAGTGATAAGTGAGAAGCGAAAACAGAGAATCGAAAAATAAAAAGTGAGAGCTGAGAAGTGAAATGTGAGAAGTGAGTGATAAGGAACTGAGAAGTGAGATGTGAGAAATGAGAATAGAAAAGAGGGAAGTGAGAAGTATTTTTTTAAAACTTTAATAAAGTGTTTAATTAAATCAAGATAAAGTTCAACACTACAAGTGAGAAGTAAGAAGTGGAACTAAGAAATTAAAAGCGAGAAGTGTGAAGTGATACGTGAGAGGCGAAAAGTGAAAATCTAAAAGTGAGTAGTGAGAAATGAAAAGTGAAATGTGAGAACGATAAGGAGTGAGGAAAAAGGAGGAGGAAGTGAGAAGTGAAAAATGAAAAAAGAGATAGAGAAGTGAAAAATGCGAAGTGAGAACTTAGAAGTAAGTAGCGAGCAGTATGAAGTGATAAGTGAGAATTGAAAAATGAAAAATGAGAAATGAGAAGTGAGTGAGGAGGAAGTGAGAAGTGAGAAAAAAAAGAGAATTGAGCTATAAGAAGTGAAAAATAAGGAGTGAGTTCTACGAAGTAAGCAGAAGTGAGAACTCAGAAAAAAGTAGCGAGTGTGAAGTAAGATAAGTGATAAGTGAGAAGTGAAAAGTGAGAATTGAAAAGTGAAAAGTAAGAGGGGAAGTGAAATGTGCGAATTTAGTGAGGAGGAAGTGAGAAGTGAGTAGTGAGAAGAGAGAAATGAGAAGTGAAAAGTAAGAATTGAGAACTAAGAAGTAAGTAGCGAAAAGTGTGAAGTGAGAAGCGAAAAGTGAGAGCTTGAGCTTGAGCTTGATTGACTGCTCGTAGTTGCTACTCCATTATGACCAGATCAGCTATTCTTGCACAGGGAACCAACAGATGTTTGCTTGGGACTAGCACACATCTTCAATGTACAAGTACTGGTGATCTCATTTGTTAGGTCATACTGGCGCCTGCCACGTCAGAATGCAAGTCAATGTAGGGAAGGGGGAGGAAATGATGATGCAATCACTCGCCCACTGCAAGCCGAATATACCTCTGCACTTGCCACGAGTTCATGCGGAATTTGTTGGAATTTCTGGGTTAGGTTGGAGAGGCAGGGGTCCGTCTTGGTTAACGAGCTATACCAATGTGATAGATAGGAGAAGGTAACTGATGGAATTTCTAATTGGATGTAGGAAACGAGCTCTATAGTTCATTTCCAATTCTAGCAGATTACTGTTAGAATACTCAAGTTGAAGGTATAGGAATAGTAATGGAAACGGTATGGAAGTCCATTTCCAGTTCTAGCGATTGCTAGAACATAAGAAATAAAGAGAAAGATAAAAAGTAGGAGAATGGAACGGACCTGGGATTGAAACCATGACCTCCTGCGTATGAGGCAGAAGCAGTAGCCATATGACTACCAAGCCCGCCTCGAAACAAGAGAGATCACGCACTGAACTGATTAATTTTATTACCGGCCGCGCAATGCAGAACACAATAATTCGGCCGACCGCGCGATCGTTCTGCTGTCCGAAACAAGAGAGATCACGCACAGAACTCTGTGAAGTGAGAAGCGAAAAGTGAGATGTGAAAATGAAAAAGCAGAAATCGGCAATAGAAAGCTAATAAAGAGCCAGTAAAAGGCATGACCTAAAGAATCTACTGCTGTAGCTGTAGATCGCAAGTTTTGTACTCAAGGATGGATTGGATGCCCCAGGATTTCCGAACACCATCTGATCAAGTCTTTTGATCTTCAGGAATATGTTATGAATATGGTTGAATACATATTCAAACTTGGAGCGATGAAAAAAGCCAATGTCGTGTCGATCATAGATAAATTTCACAGTTTTGCGATTTCTCCATTATTAATGCATGAAAACAAATCGAAAATATTAAATTTATTGGGTTATACCGCTTGGAAATATGTATGTGGGTCTGAAAGGGTTAAAAGGCGGCTCACAACCGGGTAAAATTGATCAAAATCAACACTTCATACAAGTAGCCGCTTTTTCCGTTTTTGTTAAACAGAACGATTACTTCGTAAAAAAAGTTAGCTAAGATTTCTATCTTTCAATTGGTAATCATATCGCTGCATAATAGGGGAACTGTTCTGTTTTCCATCTCACTGAACATATATTCATCAACAAAGACATTCAACACCAAACTCGTCGCTTCTTCTTGCTAATATGGTCACCGCTGGTCACCGCTGAAAAAATCGCAAAAATAAAAAACAAACCAAATTCCTTTTCATGGCTCAGTATTTGATGGGATTTGATGGGAGCCTTGGGATGAAGTGCCGAACCGTACCCCTATTTACTTGAAAAAAAAAAGATATGAGTGGAATACGCAACTAGGCCCACAACCGGATACACTCCCTTACTCATCTTGACCCAATAAATGCACAACAACAATCACTTTCTCTTGTTCCCAAACATTTCTGTTTTTACTCCACGGAAGGCCTTCTGCTCCTCACCCATAATACGCCGCTGATTGATCTAGTATTGCACTGATCAGCACAAACGACCTAAGAGGATGGATGGATGCTGCTCCGCTATGGCTGCACATTCGGACGTTTGCACTCAAGCAATGACCAAGGACGAAACCAACGAAAAGCAGTTATATCCGACTTTTTTCGGTTATTTGGAACAGCAAAAAGAAGGCGTTACAATCGATGGTGCTACGTACCTTCCTAGACTACTCCTTCCAAGAATGCTACTCGTGATCTAAGTCCATGCGAGAGATTGGTTGATTTTTCGGTACAATTTCCTGTCCGGGTTGAACTATTGTGAACTCATTTGTGAGTGATGAATCACCGCACACCCTCCGCGGCGGCTGTCGGGTCGTCTGCGTTGTGTGATTTCGTAAAGTGTTAACGTATAGTGAGATGTTCGTTTTTTGGTCAGAATAGTAAGGAATGACTCATCAAGTTTCGGAATGTTTCTAATAATATCCTGATCTAATAAAAGAAGGGTTATTATTAGCTCGCTGAGACGTTTATTTTGGAAGCTTTGTTTTGGATACGCTACAAAACGAAAAAAGTTGTAGGGTAACCGTACCCTTAGTGGAGGTAGCACCAACAGTGCAGGTAGTGGGGTTTCAATGAGATTTATTATAATCATTCACTTGACGATGGTTTCAGTTGATGCGTCGTGCTTTAAATATCATGTTAAATGCAACCTATCTTAAGATTTCGCTTGAAAAACTATTAAAAACAATGATTTTCCTCAATAAAACTGACTCCCTTGCACCTATAGTGGTGCAACTGTACCAATAGTGGCGAGAAATCAATGGATAGCACCCGATAGCACCACTATGGGAACCAAAATTATTTTTTTCCGCCACTGGTGCAAGCAATATTTGGTTGGTATTATTTTGAATGACATCAATCTCATTTTTGTTAGCAAATTCATTAGTTTATCTATTGACTGAGATAATAAAGCTGTAAATTTCCCATAATTATCAATTTTCAAAAAATATTTTCTTCTGGGGATCTACTTAAACCTCATCTATTGGTACCGTTACCATAGTGAAATCTAGAATTGAAAATAAAATGCAAATGTTGGGCCGAGTATATCATAAATGAAATACCATTTGACGGATAATGATAAAGTGGGTGATTTATTTTTATTTTTCAATGATTAATATTGTAAATTCTTTTTAAAAATGGCTATGTTCTTTAAATGTTTCTGCTTCTGACTTGAAATTCTTGATTATTTCAGAATAAAAGTAAAATATTATTACAAACGGTATAGAAAAATATTGGTGATTTTATTCTAAGCTTTTTAAAAAACGTGTAATTTTGCAATTAACGAATTTACATTAGTTACGTGCATAAAGATGTCAAATGCTTTGAAGCAACAATTTCATTTCTAGTGCCATATTATCCTTTTGTTCTGTGCTCTCATTGTGTATAGAGCAATATAGTACCAATGACCCCGAGATAATCAAATGGAACGACAATGAACTTTGTGGTGCAGGAATATCGATAGTTCAATCTGGATAATTGTTAGCCAGATCAGAGAATCACAATACAGAGGCTGAACAGCTTTACAGTTGGAATCAGGTAGTGTTTTTTTTTTTCAGCTCCTGTGAACCGCAAATGAAACGAACCAATTCGTGCCGGGAGGAGTTGCAAACAACTCAAGTGTTTGGGAGACTGGTCCAATATGCATCAGATTGTAAATTAACTTATACGCCAGCACTGACAATATTAGCAATGGCAATGTGCATTCTATAACGAACCTGATACATAGGGTAAGGGAGGTATTTTGGACCACTAGTTCGACGACTCATATTTTGGACCACTGAGTGCAAATTCCTCTTGGTGGTCCAAAATAAGAGCCACCGTAAGGGTGGTCCAAAATACATCCTTTACCCTAATATTATTTCGAAAGTTTATCATCAGCGTAGCTCAGCGGTAATCGTGCCCCCTTCACACATTATAGAAGATAGGCGATTGAAAAAAATGTGATTTTGTCCAATGCATGTGCTCAACTTTGTTCATAGCGCTTCAATCGTAAATTTGAATAGCAAACAATAGGACTGAATAGTTGACAAATATAATTCGTACTAACGTAAAACCACGAATAGCGAGGAAGATAATACCTTAGTGCATTTTTCAACATGTTCCTCCAGTCAAACTGACTGCCACGGGGAATAATGGAGAGGTGACTCCAAACAAACACGTGTGACAATACCGGGCTCCAATACTCAACGCCTCGAACACCACTTGCCACTTTATAGCGAATACGGTTCGTTCTTGATGGCAGTGCAAGTTCAAGACAGTGCAAGATTGCATCGCAAGCTGCGTTTCCACGTCTCTGAGTATGATTGTTCCAAGACGGACTTATGCGCTGCTGCTGCTGGTGCATTCGTTTGCGTTGGCCACAAACAGGCATAATACGCGAAGCATGGTCGGCGTCGTTGTCGTCGTCATCGTCGCCGGCGCAGCGTGAATGATCCATTGCCGCGATATGCAATTCTGTTTGTGCCTAGTTATCTCGCAGCCAGCAAGCAACTGTACCTCGGATTTTCACGGCCAGGGACAGGAAATGAACCTACAGCGAGGCAGGTGATTTTTCCCAGCTGAGAGGAGCCACGGCGGGCGATAGGCGAAACACCGCGGGCAGGGTGAATTCGTTCAGGAGCTAATTAGGATGATGGATATCGGTCGGAAAATGTATGTCAAAGCAAATCATTTCCGAGAAGTGGTATGTCTAGAAGGGTCATGTGCTAATTATCGAAACAAAGACGTTTGGTAGGTATTTTTCATATAAGTATACTGTAGGGGAATGCGGATAGTGTTACTAGCCCCTGCTTGAGAGACTTGGTCTCCCTTGAGCCAACATAGTTTTGTTTTGGAGCACATATTTTGTTACAGAAGTTTTAGATAAACGATCATTATGTGTAGACTTATTTATTCGATTAACAACTGCAATAATTTAACAAGGCAGTTCATGTATGTTGATCAGAGTGTAAAATAATCGAAAATTTTTGGTGAAGTCCACCTGTCTTCACTTGTCAACTCACTTCCAGACACATTCATAGTCGGCTCTGGACTGTCAATATTCGATTGAATATTAGTCATTGAATATTTATGCACATTCTACAAATTGATAAACTATCTGATATCTGAACATGTTTCTGATGAGTAAAGTAATTTATCACATAGAACTGAATCCGATTTTCATCCGCGAGGCACTTTCAACGGTAAACATAAACATGAACAATGCTAATTATGTTTTTATCTGCACATAGTAAGCACACTCAGTGACAGTCGAATGAATGAGTTTGTGCAGTAGTCGTCTGACTATGTCATTCTATGTTTTGAATAATCATGCGATATTTGTCAAAATTCGGACCGAAGTTGCTTCATGAAGATGAATATTTTAGGCTCTGATGTTGATCCCCTAGAAATATTTTCAAACTTATTTAAATTGTCATCTCATGAACAATTTAAATAAGTTTTATCAATGACAAAACTCAATCATACTTTTACAGCATAATACTATAAACATGAGTAAATATCTGTAGGATGAGATCTCCCAGCCCAGCACCGGACACCTCCCAATACCGGACACTTCTCAAAACGACACTTGCAGAGGTCCTTCCAACATCTTATTTAATACAAAAGGTAGCTATTGAGAAGTCCTTCGCCTGCATGAAATATCAAATCCTTAAAGTGCGAACTTTGCATAAAATTTAAAATGGGACAAAAATGCTCAAAATTTTGATGTTTCGCCTTACTTTAGAAAGTTTGAATAAGCAATATTGCAAACAATCGAATGCATTTCGATTATGTGGAGTTGACCGTCTCCATATTTCAGACAACAATCATGATTTATTAGATATAGGGTATCTGTCCCTATATTCACGTCATTAATCCAACGTGCAAGTATAAAACATCAACTCGAAGCAAATGCATTTGATGGTTAATTTACTACCAAAAATAGACTTGCTCACATTTGAAAAATGACCTTACATCAAGAATCTCATCGGAAATTATTTAGATTGGGAAAGTTTTTTGATCACCGTACATGACTCAATCATTATTGATTTATTGGCATTTATCGGTGAGTACAACATCTAAAGCTCAAAGTAAGAGGGAGCGCAACAATGAAGAACAGTATGGATAGGTGTCACAAGCGAGCGACGAGTATGAAGCGAACAGAAATTGAAATTTTAGTAGAGGGCCAGTTGTGAGAACAGCATTGTTGGAATCGCTGTTATTCTGCCTAACGTCCACCCAGGAACGGCTTGGGTAGTAGCATGGTGACTACTCTTACCAAGACAGGCCTGTCTTGTAGTCACCATGCTACTACCCAAGCCGTTCCTGGGTGGACGTTAGGCAGAATAACTTTCAACAATGACTCACCGATAAATGCCAATAAATCAATAATGATTGAATTATTTAGATTGTTTACGAGAAATTGTTTCAAAGTTCTACAGACCAACCCGTAACGCTGGGTAGACACCTTTACGTGGTGTGTTACGGGGTAAGATCTACCATGGTTACATTGCCAGCTACAGGAAAATCTTGACCGAACGAATACTTTCCTCATTATCCGACTCCATGGTATTTATGATGGTGTCGCTAAGTCGGTGGCCTCTCGTTAAGTAAGTACCACATCAACACTTCCTTCCTCTCCCTAGTTACGGTGAAGATGGGCGTGGCCAGGAGTAGTAATCCTCATGCTTTTGTTATTTTTGTCTAAGACTGGAATCACCTTCTTGATTTCTGATAGCATTCCAGATAAGGATTTCTAAAGTAAAGCATGAGTATCACTAGTGTCCAATCTACGAATTACACCGTAACAATGCTAATGCTAAAAATTGTTTCAAAGCTCTACAGAAAATTGTACAGAATATCCACCGAAAGTTTTTCGAAATTAGAAATCGAATATAGAATAATAGAGAAATAAGATTAATAGAAGTAGAATAGAATATAGAAATTTACAGAAAAAACTCTTCGAAATATCCGCAAAAATCTTTGAGGAGTTTTCACGGCAAACTTTCGGGAAGTTTCAAGAGTTTCCGCGGGAGATAGCTCAAAATGCAGATTTTAACCAGAAAATTATTTGGATTTCAACGAAAAATAGTTTGAAATTTTATTTTTTTTATTATGTTTAAAAAAAAAATATGCGAAACATTCTTCGGAGTTTCCATGGGAACTTTCTGAAATTTCGTCCAGGTTGCGATCCGCTGCGTTAGGGGTGTGCACCGCCTCAAAACCGAAGACGGCGGCATTTGTCATGATTTTGTGAGGCGTAATTTTTGGCATCGTGCCGGGAGTCATTGAAGCCGCCAGAGGCGGCACGTATCAGCAAAGCAATAGTATATTGCATTTGATTTCCAGAAAATTTATTAAGATTTTTTCTGAAATTTGTATAACGTAGTATCACAGATTTTCTGGAAATCCTCCGAACCCCCATAAAAAAAACTCTTTGCAACCCCCACCGGAAATTCTTCGACAAACTCTTTGAAATTTCTTCGTTCATCAGCATATCATCGACAAATTTACCGGAAATCCCTTGGCAAATTCTTAGAAATTTTCTCAGCAAGTTATTTGAGGTTCCCTCGGGAAATTTTTCTTAATTGGCAAATTTTGCGAAATTTCCTTGGCGAACTTGTTGAAATATAGGCAGCTAAGTTTTTCTTTGAAATCAAGAAAAAAAAATAGCTTTAAATATCTGTGGAAAATTCCTGCAATTTCCATAGGAAATATTTCGGAATTTATTCGGCAAATACATCGGAATTTCTTAGGCAAATTCATAGAAATTTTGTCGGCAAATTGTTCAAAATATCCTAGGTAAATTTTTCGAAATTTTCTCCGGAAGATCTTTGAGGTTTTCTCGAGAAATTCTTTGGAATTTCTTGGCAAATTATTCAGAATTTATTTGCCAAATTCTTCAGGATTACCTCGGCAAATTTGTCAATATATCATCGGCAACTTCTCGGGAAATTCTTCGGAGTCCCTAAGCAAAATCATCGAAATTTTCTCAGAAAAAAAAAATTAAGTTTCTTCGGGAAATACTTCTCACGATTTTTTAGAGAAAGTTTTCAAAAGTCATTGGGCAAGTTCTTCGATATGTCTTTATTGAATTCTTTGATATATCTTCGGGAATTATTCGGCAAATTTGTTTTTTTCGAAAAATTTCCAAAATTTCCATCGGGAAAATCTTTGAAATTTCCCAGCAAATTCTTAGGATTTTCCTTCATATTTTCCTTGGCAAATATTTGGAAAGCTACTTCATCCGGAGATTCTCCAAATTTTCATAGGGAATTTTTCGCAAAATTCCTCCGAAAATTCTTCGGCGTTTTATTGGTGATTTCTTGGATTTCCTCGAAAACTTGTTGGGCTTTTTTCACCAGGGCTACACTTCCGAATTTACTCATGAAATTGTTCAGAAATCTTTCGCCATTTTCTTTTCTTCTTTTTCTTCTTCTCTGGTTCTACATTCCAACTCGAACTTGGCTTGCTTTTTACCTCAACATTCTTTTGGCATTTCCTCAGTTATCAATTGAAAGCTTTTCTATACCCGCCATGAATATACTGTATCGGCCTGAGAGAAGGGAAAAGCAAACATTGAAAGCTGAAAATAGGCTTATTACATTAAAAATATGCTTCTTCTGCTAAATATCTATAGCTTATTCAGTTTAAATTGTTTATTGGGTCAACCAGGGAATTGGCTACCCCAGGGTAGCCAATGACCCCAGAATCATATCCGGATGCCATAATCCTTCTTGTCTCGCAAAATGCTGAAGTTTGATACCCATATTGCCATAGTTTGACATTTAGAAAACGGCCGATTATTATGCTTCCTCAAGGGCTTCGGAACTGAACCTAGGGTGGACAAAGTCCCCAAAATCATATCCGGATGTCATAATTCCACTTGACTTGCAAAATGCTGAAGTTTGATGCGGCGAAAATATTGAACTGGCCATTTTGGGGCCGGTTCCTAAATGGTAACTTCAAAGAAACCTGTTGTTGGTTATTTCTGGAACAGATGTCACCATTATTTTTAATTCTGACATAATCCCTGTGTACAAATCTATCGAAATGGTATAAATAGAGACGAAATAAACGTCCTTTTCTTGGACTTATATCGCCAAGAAAGGAAATTGGGTTCAAATTTACTTCATCTCTTCCAGTGACCCACCGGAATAATTCCGGATAGGAGGTCCACATCACAAGTCCCAACATGCATTCTGAATTCTGTTATCCGTACGACCGATATCAGTGGTAAAACTAGGTCAATACGATATAAAATGACGAAAAGGCAGCAATTTGATTTTTTATGTATCTTGTGTTGCAAGTAAAATGGACACATTGTGCCCAGGGAGTCGAGAATGTTTCCCACCCTAAAACATCCTAGACCAGAGCTTCCCAAACTTTTGGGTATGCGACCCACCTAACAAAATTCCATATGTCTCGCGACCCACCTATGAAAAATGCATTTTGCCAAGTAGTATTAAGCATTAAATGAATCAGAATGTCATCTGTTTTTTTAATTTTTTATTTTTTTTTTATTTAATACTACTACTTTATTTAATACTACTACTTAATACTACGTTTTTATTTAACTTCATTAAGAGGAAGCTTTTAGGCATAAATGTTTTCTAAAATAGCGTGGTGATGAATATTTAAAACAAAATGCGGTTTGAACTTGAAATTATGTTCGGGAAAAAAATGATCAAAAGGTTCGGAATTCGAGCTGCAATCAATATTTGTTCTACGCGACCCACCAACAATCTGCTCGCGACCCCCCTGGGGGTCGGGACCCACAGTTTGGGAAACCATGTCCTAGACCGATCCTAGACCGAAAATCGAACTAGCCATCTCCGGGTTGGCAATCCTATGCCTCTCAAGGCCGTATTTCGTTGTATATAAATTATTTCGCCGTGAAACTCTTTGGAAATTTTTCTAAACATCCTTGGGAAACTTTGCATTCTTTGGATTTTCCTCGAGAAATTCTTCAGATTTCTTTTTCGGAAAATTCTTTGGAATTTTCGCAGTGAAATATTTTTTCGCGAATTCCTCGTTTTTGTGGCGCACGTTGCTATTGCCACCGGCGCTATCGTTGCTACGCTGCTGTGTCCACTCCAGTCTTCATTAAATCTTGTTCGAACTGAGGATTGTAGTCAATCCCAGTAGTTGCCTAAATTTATATATATGTGGTTGCACGATGGTAAATAATTGAAAATTTTATATTTTAGAAGGCTATATACAGGTAGAAGCGCTAACTAATCAAATTGTAAAAACACATAATGAAAGAAAATCCATCGAAAAACGGCTGAGATATTAACGTTCAAAGTTTATCACATTTACGTGATGCTCTTCGATTTTAACAATCGAAAAGTGTACCTCAGTATAGGAAGCACATAATGTTGTCCTACTCCTCTGAAGTTCATAATAAACGTCATTTGTCATAACACGGGATTTCCGAGATATACAGCAAAGTTACACTCTAAAGTACACTCTAAAGAACGCTGTAGCTTTATAACGCAACGAGAATTTTAACTTTTCCTGACTTTCGGGAACTAAGATTCCCTGAGAAAATCAGCTTTCAGCGACATCTACGAGAGGCGTCATAAAACAAGTGACGCATTGTGCATTAAGATCAATTTGGACCCAACATTTCATTACAATCACAAAAACTCAAATTTCAACCAATTCCCGATCTGTAGGCACCAAACGAAAGCTATAGGTTCCTAGAACAAGCCCATAAAGAGGTTCATCTAAATCGACCTCTCTAGTCCTCGGGAACCTTCTTCTTCTTCTTCTTATTGGCATTACATCCCCACATTGGGACAGAGCTGCCACGCAGCTTAGTGTTCATTAAGCACTTCCACAGTTATTAACTGCGAGGTTTCTAAGCCAAGTTACCATTTTTGCATTCGTATATCATGAGGCTAACACGATGATACTTTTATGCCCAGGGAAGTCGAGACAATGTCCAATCCGAAAATTGTCTAGACCGGCACCGGGAATCGAACCCAGCCACCATGGCATGGTCTTGCCTTGTAGCTGCGCGTCTTACCGCATGGCTAAGGAGGGCCCCTCGGGAACCTGTATTTCTTTAATACAGGTTCCCCGGAGACTAGAGAGGTCAATTTAGATGAACCACCTCATGGGCATGTACTGTTTGAGCTTTCCATATTGGCACCTAATTTTCGAGTTTCGTGTTATGATACATGAAATTGCTTGCAAATATGTGCTCTGATAATCCCAACTGTATTTGCTATCTTGTATACGCCATTTCTGGGCAATTTTATCCCTCGAGCGGTCGTTGGAATCCCTCTGAGAGATCCATAACAGCCGTAAAAGACGCCAATTTCAAAAGATCATGCCAGAGCCTCGCGATTTTTTCGTAACCATCCATTCTGGCGAATTGTGGATGGAATCAATAGTGAAAGGCTTCTGTGACCTTTGATTGCTCCAGAAACGGTCGTTCTGGAACATCCGTAAAAAAGGCCAATTCCAAAAGTTCGTACTAGAGCTTCGCGATTGTTTCGTTATAATCTATCATTGCGAATTATGCATGCAATCAATAGTGAAAATCATCTGTGAACTCCAAATGTTTTAGAAACGGTCCTCCCGAAGATCCGCAACATCCGTAAGAGTGGCCAATTTCTAAACTTCATCACAAAGCTTTGTGATTGTTTCGTAATAATCTATCCTGGCAAATTATAGATGCAATCAATAGTGAAAGTTTTCTGTAATCCCTAAATGTTCCAGAAATGGTCCTTCGGTAGATTCGCAACATCCGTGAAGGTGGTCAATTCCGAAGAAAATTCACGGAGGAACTTCCTTTAGAACTTCTGAAGGAATTCCCAGAGGAACTTCTGGTAGAACTTTCGGAGGAGTTCCTGGAGCAACTTCCGGAAGAATACTCGGAGGAATGCCTTTTAGGAACTTTCCGAGGAATTACTTGATGAACTTCCAATGGGAATACCGGAGGAACTTCTGGACGAACTTTCGGAGAAAATTCTGGAAGAGCTACCAGCGTAGCTTCTGGAGAAGCTTCAGAGGAATTCAAGAAGGAACGCCGACACGCCGCCGTCGCTGGCTAATAATGATCTATTACACTAACTTTTGGAATTGGCCACTATTACGGATGTTCAGGATTTTACGAAGGACTTTTTATTATTCATAAGAAAATTATTTTGAGATTTTAGTGGAATGATTTTACTTGTCATAAGACGAATTTGTACAATTCCATTCAAATCCACCACTTGATTGTACCTTTGAGAGATACGTATTTTGACAGTACACCCAATAATGTTTTACACGGTTGGTATTTTTTAATTTTCCGGTTAACCTGATCTTTCACAGCTTTCTAAAAACCACCTGAATTTTCTTTGCTTTTTTGTAATTTTTTTTATGGGTTCAATTAACGCTAAAGGTCTTAATCGACTAAAACCTACCTGTGTACATGACTCCACTTTTATTATTGTCATTGCATATCGCGGAGGATTTTCACTATTGATTGCATTCATAAATAATTCACCCATATGAATGAAGTCAAAAATTTGATAAGCTGTGGGATGAACTTTTGGAATTGTCCATTTTCACTGAAATTCCTGATCTCCCGGAAGACCGTTTAGTGGACATTCAGACGTAACAGAAAATTCCCACCATTGATTGCACAATTACTTCCCCGCTATGGATGGTTTCGAAATAAAATGTGATGCTCTGGTATAAACTTCTGGTATTAATAATTTTAGCGGGTGTTCCAAATTTCCAGGAGAACCAATTTGTAATCATTGACGATGGAAGAGTCGATTGCAGACATAACATGCCATTAAACAAGGTTTTCTAAGAAATCGATTGTGATTATCTTTTGGTAGGTCACAGGGAACTTTCGCTATTGACTCCACATATAGTTCACCGTTATGAATACTGACAAAAATGCGCAGCTCTAGGACGAACTTTTAGGATTACCCTAATTTACGGATGTTTCAGGTTTCCTGAGGACCGAACTGTGGATATTTCGGGTATCAAAAGACTTTCACTATTGATTGCATAAACAATTCGCTGATATAAACAGTTTCTAAAATTTGCTTTGAGATGATTTTTTGGAAATTGCCACTTTTACGTATGTTTTGTTTATAAACAGCTTCGATTTGAATTGAAATGAACCACTTTTACGTATGTTGTGGTCATCTCAGAAGACTTATACAATTTGCCAGAATGGATGGTTACAAACACATCTTGAAGCTCTAGGATAAACTTTTTGAATTGGCCACCTTTACGAATGTTTCGGATCTTCCGAAGGGCCATTTCGGGAGCATTTGGAGGTCACAGAAGACTTGATATAACACGCAAAAAAAGCGTTCATGAATTCGTGAACTAACGAGTTCACGGTGTATTTTTTCATGAACAACAGTCACGGATTCGGGAGCACCAGTCACGTTTTCCAGAACGTTCCAGAAAACGTGACTGTATTCCTGAATCCGTGACTGTTGTTCATGAAAAAATACACCGTGAACTCGTTAGTTCACGAATTCATGAACGCTTTTTTTTGCGTGAAGGGTGGTTTACGGCCAATCCATAGCTTTCGGTCCAAAATCTTAGCAGTTATCTGTTCGTCACGTTATTTCGAAGAATCTTACATGTTTCGCAGTAATCAGGCAGAGTGACCGAAATTTTGGAGAAACTTCGTGAGGTCAAGTCAACACAGTTTTATGGTATCAGCGATAAGAAAAAAACAGAAGCGCCTGCAACGAAGCCCAAAACGAAACACAAATAAAAGTGAAATTTTTCTACATTGGGCGTTTTAGCACCCAAAAATCAGACTTCAAAAACGCTCAGAAAATCAGCTGCGTCCTATTCAATACATGCGTCCAACGTCCCATATCTTTCAAACGCTTAATATTCTGACACTAATTTCCAAGATTGATAAAAAGATTAATAACAGATTATTAACACCCGGACGACAGCAGTCTGTGCAGCACCTACACGGAAACCTGTCAAACCGGGAAGTATCATCTACTTCGGCTTAGCTTTCCGAAACCTATGCGCACATCTTGCAGCAACTTGGAAAACAAGTGCATCTAACGAATCCGATTCTAATGCAAAAGCTAATTGGAAAAAGAGCAATTCCATATATTGCACGTAGTGAGCATAGGTACTCGGTGGAAAAGTTCGCATTTTTTCATGCTCAGAGGTTCTGATTCGATCAACTGTAGGTAACTTTATTCAAAATGTGAATCCTCGTTTCAAGACTCTTCAAAATGATAAAAGGAGAGAGATCTATTTTATCCTAGTATTTAATTTATATTTTTCAGAAATTGAATTACGTATTATATCATTTGGCTCCGTATTTAATACAATACAACTCATTCTACACCTTCAGGATTGACGACTTTGGCGAGGGCCAACCCCTAAACCCGCACGCTTCGGCGTTGATCATTGGGCTCGTTCTAAGAAAGCTTCCTATCTCACCGAGTTTTACGGAGAATTGGCTGTTACATAATAATTGTAAATAATAATAGTTGACTTCAGCCCTGTTTAAGAATATTTGATTAGAGAAACTTGGTTCTCCATCTGGGACTCAAATGGTTCACGAAGTCTCATCTGCGTTGGGCGGACGAACGAGCTTTTTCTACAAGTGTAGTACTTTTTACAACAGTACTCGAAGGTTAGTCGTAAAGCAGAATAAAGTCTGACAATCGTAGAATCATTTCAATTGCATGGATAAAGCAAACATGTAATGAGAGGGCAGGAATTTCGATAGGAAATGTTAGTCGCTTCAGGAACGCATTTACGTCTGCATTTGTGTAAACATCGTAAGCCTACTCGTGTTTCGGCAAAAACAGCAACCGTACTTTTAAAATCTACTTGTTCATTGCACGTTCTTTTCATGCTGCAATTAGCTTTCGGTAATTACTTCAAAACTAATTCCGGTACTTTCAAAGAATGATGCAACAATTCAGAAATTAACCTCATTTTAACGCCTTCCTGTAGCTAGGCAATATCCCTCCTAACATTCTATTTTTGGAGCATTCCCATCAATTTACAAACTGCACACCTCAACCATTAGAGCAATGCTTCAATGCTCGTCAATTTTGATTAGGTAAACAGCTTAATGACACCTTCCGCGTCGAGCCACTTCTTACCGCGAAAAGGGGAGTGCTTGCGCACGCGAGCACTTCACTTGACGCTACACCAACCTAACCCGTACCTAATCGAGATGACAGAACGGATAACTGCTCAGCATCGATCCCTCAGCAGTGCTCACATCCCGGTGTCGCAGAAGTAAGGGGTCGTACACTTATTACGTAAGAAATTTTTCTGGGTTTTTCAACCCCCACTCTCCCCATGTAAGATTTTTTTCATACAAATGATTTTTTATTTATATGGAGCGTAAGATATTCACCGACCCCCCCACCCTCCATAAGTGCTTACATAATATGTGTACGGCCCCTAAGAAGGAATTCGTTCTCTTTATTATTATTTTTACTGCGATCGCATATTGGGTTGCTCACAGTTTGAAAACCGGCAAAAATGTTTTATGTTCCAGTCAGATGAGACTTATAATCATCGCACGCAGTATATCGTACCGAAATTGACATGAAATCTATAATTTTCAGAATTTTGATCGCATTTCAGCCGTCTTTCCCATTGTGAACCATGTAGAATGCGCCCCCGGTATAGCAGCAGTCAGATTCCAAACGTTCTTACCGTGTTCCTTTCGAACAAAATCAGCAACAGCGGCTCCGTCGACTATCATCGGGAGCCTTCGGTATGGCTTAACGGCTGGCGTGTGTGTGCCCACCCATTAAAGGTCAAGTGGAGATAAATTTGCTGCTTGTTGGAGCGGGAATCATAGCGGCACCAGTAGACTTTTTGCGGCCAGCTCAGAACCAGAAGATCCGCATTTTTGGGCTAGAAATGATCATGATCAGAAAAAATAGATCCTATTTCGCTGGTGTTATGATACTTGCTCTGTGCAGAGACAAGCAGCAGACTGGCCAGATCGGTAATAAAGCAGACAGCCCGCATTGTGATGGTACTTATTTGGAAACACGTTTCAACGTTGGATCAACGGATTGCACCTTATTTACATAAGGATGTTCTTTGACATGATTTATATATTGGATAAATGACAGGGGAAACATCATTCAGGTTCAACGCTACATATATTTTGTTTTACCCTCGGAATCAATATGGTTGAAACTTTTATATTAGTAAAATTCAAAATGTATCTGAATTCTGGTTTTATTTTTTAGGAAATGCGGTCCACGAGCAACCGAGACCTACATCTCCAAAGTTGGCCATTTTGGCTGTTGGGCACTTTTTTATACCGGCCACTGAACCTGTACTGCGTCGTCTGTTGCCCAAACAAAGTTAACCACTGGAGGTAACACAATGCAGCTTAAACGTACTTGTAAAGTTCGTATTGATGCAATCTAATGCAAATCGCGGAAAGTTTTACATCATCAGCACACTTGTAATACAACTGAAAGTAAAATCATTCACCATGTTTCTCACGTCGGCACCCCCGTGCCGACTGATAAATGATCGATCGTTGGCAGTTCCGCTATTCTGACAACCATTAGTTCTAACAATTTCCTTTTACTTTCAACGCTCAAGCATGGATACACGTGCGGGTTCTTCAATTGAACTGCTACCATTACATAATTCTCCCCGGAGCGAATAGCTTGCATCATCAGTAGCAACTTACTAGTAAGTATGTTCTCCGACTTGGGATGTTCTGAATACAAATTCATGATCGGATAAAAACGAGACAATCTGCATTACCACCACCAACTCGGCCACTGCTAACCCAAATTACCGATTTTTTTACTCTGGCAAACACTTAAAGGGCAACAAGCGCTAAATTAATTTCTCAAATACATGATTTTTTGACCCAACGTCATTATACTCATTTTCCAAGATTTAGAATTCAAGTGGTGAAAATTCATCAGCTTTTCTCTAATATAAATTGGAAAACCAATTATTTTCCTTCAAATATACGCCATTATGAATAATTATTCCAGACATCTTCATTAAGTGTTTGACTAAGTGTTTACCTAACCCGGAGGGGAGAAGATTCAGAACCACAGCGTCGAAACAATGTATGGAGTCCGGTTCAGCTACTGGATTGTGATCGATATTGGCAAGTAATTTTTCTCGTAAACATTGCGATCGATTACTATCCACTTGACCCTTGATGAAGTCATCTCGATAGATCTTCGTGTGCTGCGCTTGGCGATATGGCTTCATAAGATGCGAGATGGAGCCTATACAACACGACCCAGCTGCTGCCGGTCGGTGCGGTGGTGTCGCGTTGTCGGCCTTTTTTCGTACGATCACGCTGAATTGATTACAGCAGCCGGTGTGCTTGTTAACAAGTTTCGATTAAAAAGTCGAAACAGCGCCAGACGAGTAGGATCTGAAACAATAGCCCTATGAAACAAAGAACGAGAGTTCGATGCTCTTGGATTTGGCCAAACAAGGCGATGATGGTAATAGAGGGGAAGCCAATCTGACTGAAAATGTAGTTATCTAAGTGGTGAATTCTTATGCATGGTAACCATAAGGATAACGTTGTTTGGAGACATTTGTCTAGAATTTCAATATGGTTCGCATTCATAAACAATTAAGGGCGAAGCCAGAGTAAACGCGACGTGCGATGCGACGCGACGCGACAGTGCAATTTGACAGCCTGTTGATAATGATTGTTATTCTTTTACGTGAGTCGCGTCGCGTCGCGTCGCATCGCTCGTCGCGTTTACTCTGGCGGGCACATAAGACTCTCCCTAACAAAAACAATCAAAACGGCGCGACGGTGGAAAGTTTTCCCAGAAAATAGCCGTCACGACTCTATCGTCGGGTCACTGCATGCAATGTTCCATTTACGCTTCCGTACCAAATGGCGACGGAATCGCAGTCGTCAAGCAAAGTTGAAAGTCGCATCGCATGTATTTTGGGGATCCTTTAAAATTTAAAATATGATCCATGACAAAGCCAATGAAGTTTGTTTAAATGCAAGATATCCTAATTTTTAATAAATAAAACATATTTTGCAATAGGGTCGGTGTACCAATTGTCGCCATACATAAGAACAACTATTTCTTAAAAAATAAGTGAAAGGCATGTGGGTGGACTTTATATATCAAGCGAAAGGTTTTACTTCCTGCTCCTTAGAACAGCTGTGAAAACCACAATAAAATTTGTTATTATCCTCAAAATTGATTAATCCACAATAGGAACGCATGCACCAGTTGTGGCACTATTCTTAATTTTGGTTCCTTATTTGGCAAATCCCATTGTTTTCTTATGGGACTGGCCAAATTGGGACCACTAGTGCGACAACTGGTGCAAAGGACGTTAAAAATTAAGCAAAATCAATTTTTACAATTATGCTTTGCTTGTTTTGGAGGAAATCAAATGTGTAATCGTGTCATATGAATATGCTTTATCGATATGAACTTAGTTTGCGGTGATGTGATTGGTCATTTGGCATATAAAGCACTAGTGCGATAACTGGTGCTATAGCCACAACTGGTACACCTAGCCTAGAATCATATGAGTTGCAACCAGCGTTTTTGTCATATGTTTTCCCATATTAGGTAAGGTATGACATTACATTTTGATGAAACACAAAATAGATTGAACTCGGGCAAACAATTTCTCCTCCTCAAGGCATTACGATTGAACTAATCAGACAGAACGATCAAACAAACAGTAATAAATCCTGATCGTCGCTATGAGGCCAACTCATTATGCAGCTATGTAAATTTAATCAGCATATGAAAAAAAATATTCATTTAGTCTATTGCATTTAATACAATCACGTTTTGAATCTAATTATGCTCTCGGCTTGTTCTGCCAATCAGCTCATAAAGTATTTTAATAGGTATCTAGCCAGATGAGAGAACTATCACGGCCAGCGGTCTTAAGTTTGTCACTAGAAACTAAAGTTAAGATGGAACAGGGTCATGCCATGCCCAGCAGCAGCTTGAACTGCTGAAATTTCAAGCGAATATATTCCTTATGCTGAATGGATGCCGCAATCGGAGGTGGATGACGTTTTTTACAGGAATGCTGCCAACTCATGAGTTCGGTTCATGAACGACCTTCGGCTGATTTGAATGCCCATTTTGATACTGACATGGAAGGTACCTAACAAAGATGTTAGCGCCTCTGATGGAGTTCCCCATTGTCTGCTCTACAGATCACTGACTGATTA
Organism: Armigeres subalbatus; assembly: GCF_024139115.2. Lineage (NCBI taxonomy): Eukaryota > Metazoa > Arthropoda > Insecta > Diptera > Culicidae > Armigeres > Armigeres subalbatus. The sequence goes on along the minus strand of NC_085140.1, from coordinate 40,121,067 downwards.
TTTCACCCTGTACTAATGGACTTTGGAAAAAACAATCGGAACAAAAATCGTGATTTTATCTATCTAAATCAAATCGGCAAGCCACGTCAGAGCATTAGTGTCCTGTCTGGCTGTCTGCAACAATTCGGAGGGATGTGGACCATTTCCACTGTGCTGACGTAAATTGATGAATTTTATTTTTTTGGATGAGATATCAGTAGACACATTTTTTTGGAACATTCAAAGATGGAGAAACGATTGCATATAGACTTACATTATGTTGCTCATGTGTGATGAAGGACCGATGTTCTATAATTCAAATGATCGTGACTTCGGGCGATCCGTAATTTGGTAAAAAAAATGATGCAACAATTTCAATTATCTGCGTGAGATATTTTTGTTGAAGGATTTGAATATCTTCAATTTTACAATTGAAGCAATCATTGTTTTTCCGTTTCTATTGTGCAAATCGTGAGAACCTTTGACAGAGTGGAAATCCGACAATCAAATTTGGTTCTGCTCAGTTAGCTTCATCAGGACCTAATTGTATATGCCCCACAAAAAAGAAATAATTGGCAAAAACTTCAAAATTCTCTACAATGATTGCTATTTGATTTTCCATACATTTATTAACATTTATGTTGTATTCAAAACACTGTGAGAACAAGTTTCACAAAAGAAGACAAAGTACAGAAATTTGGGGCCGACAAATAGATGTCCACATTTGAGAAAAGAAGGCGACATTTGTGCATATAGCTGGTATGCAAACAAGCGTTAAATAGCAGACGGGTTCAAATCCTCATAAAGAAGTGGACATTATGTTTGAGTAATCTAGAAGAAATGTGATGAAATAACAACGCAAATGTATTTAATTTACGCCGCCACATAATTCGTTTGCACTCTTCTTTTTGAAGTGCACCATATATGGTTCCATTTCTCTATACTAACCGAAAGCTTCGAAAAAAATGTAGCCTGAAGCAGTATAAATACCGATGCGGCTCAAATGTCTCGGAACCCAATTTGCTTAGAAAAGAAATTGAAGAATTACAAATTAGAACAGGTTTGTAAGTCCTCTCGTTATTTGAACACTCGTACCACTCTGCAACAGGTTTGTTTCGTTTCAGGCCCACAGGTCTGATTGTAACCAACCTGTTCTTAGAAACACCAGATAATCGAAAACGTGACCGTTAATGAGGTCAGCGATACACGATAACTATCATTTTCATAAATCCCGATTTATACGTTATCGAAGAAGCATTTCTTGGCTGCAAATCAGATGAATCTTTATACCATACAAATTTAAGAATTCGATTATGATTTTTCCTTATTTTTTCATTGCAACCAGGCAGCTATAGCCGAAATCATTCACCATTACCAAAAGCTGACTCACCATTTACCATGACGGATACGATGAGCTAAAACGATTTGTAGCGCATGGGCTTAGTAAATCTGCCCTATTGCCAATAGACTAGGGTCGCAATTACCGCGGATCATTTTTTGAAAAGTTTGTGAAAGTTTATTTCTGCATGATGAACATTGACTTGGCTTACTAATAAGCGGATAGGTAACGGATCATATTCTTTTATTTCATCAGTATCTTTGCTCAGAAAATAGAATGATGGGATGATTTGCCTAGATTGCTATCACGACCCACGGTGTAAAAAAATGGATAATTAGTGGCTACAAGGCCACTAGAAATGAGGTACGGGGTGTTTAAAAATATTTCATCGGCGATTTTTGAAAAAGTGATTTTTATTGTTTTCTTCCTTAATATACCGTCTAAAAAGTCAATTGATAACTCAGCAATGGATAAATTATTGTCATTAGCCCTCAGAATTAAGAACATACATTTTTGTTGCCTTTTTTTGTATAGAAAACCTTTCGTAAAAAGGATCTAAAATGTTGAAAAATATGTTCTTTTCTGTGAATTAAGAGTTTTTGAAGTATGTTTTCGGATATTTGTTTTATTTTTACTTTATTGACAATTTTTTTCATTTTTTCAGCAACTATCATCTATTTCCAGCCTTGGTTATCTGTTGTATTCACATTTTTTTCTTCCGACATTCGCACTCGATGGCTAACCATTTGTCAGTTTGCCATATTTTCTAGAATTAAGGATGTTAACGATCATTCAGTAATTTGCGTTCGATCATTAAGCAAATTACTAAATGATCGATAACATCCTTGCTAGAATTCATAATATTTTCCTCTAGATACAGTGTCTCATCATTACTGTGGCACACGCCATGTACAAGAACCACACTGAATACTATTTGCAGCAAATTTTACTTGAAACCCATAAATCTTCCTGGCCTTCTTCTAAAAGTGTTCACGCTTCATGTCCGAAATAGGTTATCTAATAGGTACTAAGCCTTTATACAGAGCGAAATTCATTTCTGACTGCATGGTACCGAAGCTTAGCTGTTGCTAAAAGCCCAAAATGTCCCATATTTGAGTGATTCCAAATCTGTGTGGGCAGTAAGTTGGTTACGACAATCGTAAAAGACCGTATTCGCAACAGCTATCCAAAGTATTCAAAGGAAACAATTTCTCCAAAACCTCCAACCACATTTATAACAATTACTAAGGACTGTATCGAAAATAAGTTATCCACATTATTTCATTCGAATAAAATCGGATATATTTTAAAAATTTATTAAAATTTGTCTAACAATATATGTTAATTCTGTTCGTAAAGTTTTATGAAAATATATAATACTGAATAAATTTTGCACTTTTCGAACATTTATTCAAGCATCTTTCTTCCTGGTCACAAATTGGCATAAAATTGCCTCGTTTTATAACATGATTACTTTCTGATCCAAATTCCGGTCATTTGATTTTAATTTGCTTCCTTTTCCGACAGGTTGGCGAACTTGTAGTATTACCCAAGATTGTTGACCAAGAATTTTCTCCTTTGGGGGTGGATAGTGAAACGTTTGGTCAAACTATACATCTCGATGCCCTTCTTACGGAGCCGTGTGTCCAAAACTCGAATTTCATTATCCTTTTCAATTTGCGATACATCGGAAACAACAAATTTTCAACAAACACACAAATTCTGATTTAAAACTTAACATATGAATACATCGAATGCAGGGTAAAACAAACCAATACCTCAATGAGCTTGTGAGTAGCAACACTTTGAAAGTGGATAACTTATTTTCGATACAGTCCTTATAACAATTTGTAGAGTGAATTACCATCTCAATCTGCAGTAAGACAAAAGTTTCCACCATTTCGTCTGCAAAACCCAAGAGAATATGCGTAAGTACTGCCGAGACGAAGTACATGGTTGCGTGTAGAAACAGTGATAAGCTGAGTGTTGCTTGTGCTGATTTAGTGCTTGAAAGGAGTGTGTTTGAAGGTGTAGAAAAAATACCTTTGAAATGTTTGCAAATACTGACAAACACGTTTACTGTGAAATATTTCTTTTGCGAATAGAGTTACCTCCGGCGTACATAACAAATTTAAGGCCTGAGTTATGTCTTTTATAATACAAACGAAAAAGAAATTCGCTCTTTATAATACCCTATTTCTACCGGTAAACAATTACGGACATGAAATGTAAAGAAAGCTTCCTATTCAAACTTTCCGAGCGGAAGGTGCTGCGTACAATACATAGTGAGGGGCCAATAAATGACGAGAGGCGCTTACGCATGAATTACAAGGAATATCATATGTTTAAAAGAGAAAATATTATGAATCTTTTAAAATACGGCGCACTTTAGTGAGCAGGTCATACATTGCAAATGTCAAAATTTAGAATTGCAAAAACATTATTCAAGTGAATATTCATCAGACAACAGTATAGATGCCGGAGATAGAAGATTATGAAAAACGCAAAAAAACAAAAGAAATACTTAAAAAACCCTGATTAATCTCGTGCAAAAAAAATACCAAAAATATGAATGAGTGCTTTTTAGCGTGTTTTGCGCATAGAAAAAGTATTTTGGCCATAACTTCTGATCCCATAGTCCAATTTTCAATAGCAAATAATTTGACAGGATTCTTAGTCGAATGGAACTTGCTGCGAGTAATTCGGCCAATGCTAAATCACTTTGCTTTTATCTCATTTCTAGTGGTCTTGCCTAACTTTCTGTAAAAAAATAAGAGGTACATGAAACTTCGATAACAATCCATTTTTTTTACACTGTGCGACCTCCTGCACTCAAAAAAAAACAAATCTGATTACACAGGATTTTGTTTTTACACGATTTTTTTCCGCTCGTATTTTCGATCGTGTGTCTTCAATTTACCATCAAACTCCTCGCTACATATTTCAAAAAATCCAGAATAAATCAAAGAAAAATCACTTGATAATTAATATGCGTTAAACATTTAGGATGAGTGGAAAATTGAGAAAATGTAAATCGCGTAAAAACAGAATCCAGTGTATTGTATAAAATCTTGGCATAATAATGCAAATCTGTATGATTTTAATACAAAAGTTGTAATAAAATCTTCCAAAAATTGTAAATACCAAATTATTATACACATTTGCGTAAATAAATTCTAGGGGGAGGAAGGGGGGCTCAACTTTTTTTTCTATTTTACAGTCAAAACGCAAAAAAAGCTACTATGTTCGCTTTGTTGGCGTACCAGATACCCCTTTCAACACATTTACATACGTATTACCTCCGTCTTCTTCTTATTATTATTGGCATTACACCACCCACTGGAACATGGCTGCCTCACGACTTGAGTACATATTTGCCCAGGTACGCGATGATACATTTATGCCCAGGGAAGTCGAGAAAAATTTCAACCCGAAAATGTCCTAGGTCAGTCGGGGAATCGAACACACCCACCTTCAGCATGGTCTTGCTTTGCAGCCGCACAGCGAAGGAAGGCCTCAAAGAAAGGAAGGAAGAAAATGTCGTAGGATTCCGGTAAATAACAAAGCAAAACAAGTATTCACTCTTCCATTTACTTTCGTTATATTCTTTTATTATTCATTAAGTCTTTTGTGCTTTAGAAATCCTTCCGAAAGATCTCCAAATTCTCTCCCATTTAATGGTTAGTTATCTCTTCTTAAAAATGTAATGTCTGCCGATTTTTTTTATTCTGGCAATATTATTTATTCAATCAGCATGCATTCATTGTTCCTACTCCAACTTCCTTAAGCAATGAGATCTGGCGCTGAAAACCAAAGGAGCGTAAAATCCTTCGTGCGTTATTATCGCAAGTTTTCAAAGAGAAAGCATATATTTGCAATACTTATGCAAAGTAGCAAACAAATCTGGCGGGGCTAATTAATACCTAGGTGTGCCTAAGGCCCCCTAGCCCCCTGTAGTTACGCCAATGATTACACAAATGTAAGGTTCTTACGCAAAACTGTATTAAAATCTGCCATCCGCTGGTTGGGTGTGTATATGAAACAGAAGCGCTAGCCACACGACCGCTAACCCGTTTGCTTTTGTTTTTTACCTTTCTCGTACTAAGTTCGAGTAAAGGCTATATATTAGCTCCAAAACCAAACTTTTTATAGAAAGTCCTGAGACCCATAGTGTTATATACCAATCGACTCGGTTCGACAGTTCGACGAATTGAAGTGATGTCTGTGTGTATGTGTGTCTGTGCGCAAAAAAGTCTAGCTCACTTTTTGGGCACTTACCCTTAACCGATTTGCTCACAACAAGTTGCATTCGGCTGGGAATCCTGTCCCATTGTTTCCTATTGAAAATTAGCCGGATCGGACTATGGGCTTGGAAGTTATGGCCAAAATACAATTTTTTAAACCAAAAACAAGTAAAAAAGTTTAGCTCACTTTTGGGGCACTTATACTTAACCGATTTGCTCACAACAAGTTGCATTCGGCTGGGAATCCTGTCTCATTGTTTTTAGCCAGATCGCACTATGGGCTTGGAATTTATTACCAAAATGGATTTTTTTTTCCATCCAAAAACGCGAAAAAAGTTGAGCTTACTTTTTTTGCACTTATCTTAAACTGATTTGCTTACAAAAAATTTGCCTTCGACTGGGATGCGAATGGGACAGACATCACCTTAATTTGTCGAGCTGAGTCGATCGGTATATAACACTATGGGTCTCCGGGCCTTCTATAAAAAGTTTGTTTTTTGAGCGATCATATAGCCTTTACGTATACTTAGTATACGAGAAAGGCAAAAACTAACTTTTTATAGAAGGCTCGGAGACTCATTTTTCATTCGGAAAATGTATTTCAAAAACTCACTTGTGCTTAAAACACTTAGTCTTAACCTATTTACTTACAACAAGTTGTATAGGTCGGGTAATCCTGTTTCATTGTTTCCTATTAAAAATAGGCCATATCGGACTATGGGCTCAGAAGTTTAATAAAAATATATTTTTTAACTCAAGGGCCGAAAACCTCATTAATAAAGACAATAAAAAAATATATTTTTTAACGCAAAATGTGTTTCAAAAACTCTCTCATTTTACGGACATTTATCCTTAACCGATGTATTGCAGCAAGATGCATTTGACGTTGCTCTCCCATTGTTCTGTATTGAAAATGACCATACAAGGTATAGCCAGATTATTGTTTATTATAAACTAGCTAATTTTTCGAGCACGATTAAATAGAGATCTGAGTAGACAAAGCTGCGTTGTCGATAAAAGTTCTATTTTGCTGTCACGTATTTTTCCATGAATATAAAAAATGTGAATTCGTAACTAGTGAAGTCTCATAAGAATATCAATACAAATACAGATTGAAGGTTTCCTCAAGTCACGCTGGTTTGGCACCGAAATATTCCAGGGCAGAGCAGATGTTCAAAAAAGTGAGCGTTTTTAAATTACGGTTTATTTATCTTGAATTTTTTGATTAATATTATGCATAACTCTTGAATTTCTTGTACATAATTAAAGCTTTGAAATATTATTACAAATCGCTAGCTCGGATGGTGAAGTTTTATGATGATGATTTCTTATATAATCAGAAAAAAAACTTAGCTTCCGTCGTAATCCACTTCTATCTGCCACTAGTTTCTTATACGCAACTGTGAAAAGGATTTGAGCTAATTTTATTGATAAACAAATTAATTTCATCAATAATGAGCATTTGTGGTTTTGAGGGAAAACTTACTATTACCCTTTTACTATTATCCGATGATGGTAAAGCAGGCCCAAATAGTAATTTAAATAGGATGTAGTTTGTCAAAAAAGTTTTTACATACGTTCAAACAATCTTGGTTTTCTAAGAAGTGATGAAAATAATTGAACCGTTTGTTTGAGAAAATGCATACATGAACGCTCTTTGAAGAGCAATTATGGAGTACTGCTTACAGTTTTCGCACTGGAAGTGCCCCACGGTGTTGATTTTTTCCAAAAACTCTAGATCTGTATCGAAGTAACCGAGAAGTTAGGTGCCAATTTGTTCAAAAACAGTTTTATGTTGTTTTCTCGAAATTGTAATGAGAATGCAGCTAACACTATTTTGAGAGCCTATTCCGACTACAATATTTATCAGGATAAAACTATGATAAGGAGTATCTCAGTTGTCGTTTAACATTACATCAAGTTAAAGATCCCGTAATCTAAACAGACCTCCTTACCCGTGCTGTAAGTCGCGCGGCTACGAAGCAAGACCATGCTGAGGGTGCACAGTGCTGCGTTTGGCTAAAATCGTGAACTTTTTATTTTACCACTTCAGGGTGTTATTTTTCAACATTGGTGTCTTTGGGAATAAATTTTAGAAAAATATGGCGCATCGAATGACGAAAAGTTGTAGTTCCAATTTTTGCCACAGGTGGCGCTGCAAAATGTAACTTCTTTAATAAACTATTTTTAAATATGGTGTCTTTGGCAAAGTTGTAGTGTAATTTATTATGAATTTTATTGCTGAAGACACCGAGTGTCCATCTATCATCGTTTTTGAAATACGGGCGTTTTTCATGGATAGACCCTAAAAAAACAGTATTTAAAGATATTTTCGAAACTAACAGTTTCAGGTCAATACAATGTTCTACAAAAATGTATATATAATCAAAATAGACCACTTTCTGGAAGAAACCAGGGATGTTTTTTGCAAACATGACTTGTTATCGGCGATTTAGGGTCGAAAATAGTGATATTTGAAGACTTCATATGCAACAGAGGGGCAAATTGGGGCAAGGAAATCCCCACAGGATTTGGTCTGTAGTTTCATATGCATATAATTATGTCTGTCTCCAAGTGTATCCAAACAAGTATTTCTAAATTTCATAAATCGACATTTTCAACTGATATTTATATAATAATTGAGATTTCACCACACTGCATACCACGCTGTTGAATGTTAATGTAAAATGAAGTGCATCGTGAAGCTGGTTTTCTGTTCTCTTCATCCAATCATTTCACAAAATGCAAATCTGACGTCATACGCTCCTAGAGATTTCGTAAAATCCCGAATAATCGATTAGTAACTAATCGATTACTCTTTATTCTTGTCGATTATTGAATCGATCCATCGTTGGGTAGTAATCGATTTAAAATTAATCGAATATCACAACGATGAATCGATTAATCGATTAATTTGCGACTTCTTAGAGATGTCGTTAATTCCCGATTAATCTATTAGTAACTCATCAATTATTCTCGATTCTTGTCGATTATTGAATCGATTAACCGTTGGTAAGTAATCGATTCAAAATAATTCGATTATCTCAACGATTAATCGATTAATTGAAATGTATGTTGTGATAATCGATTAATTTTAAATCGATTATTACCCAGCGATGAATCGATTCAATAAGAATGAAGAGTAATCGATTAGTTACTAATCGATTATTCGGGATTTTACGACTTCCCTAGTAGCGTATGACGTCAGAATTGCATTGTGTGAAATGATTGAATGAAGAACAAAAATAACTTCGCTGTTTTATAAAAACGTTTATCACAATATGGTCAAAAGTTCTGAACTATGGCTGGGTTCGATTCCCAATGCCGGTCTAGGCAATTTTTTGATTTGAAATTGTCTCGACTTCCCTGAGCATAAAAGTATCATCGTGTTATAGCCTCATGAAATACAAATGCAAAAATGGTGACTTAGCTTTGAAGCCTCGCAGTTAATAACTGAGGAAGTGATTAATGAACACTAATGATATGGAAATGCTAATATCATCTTCCAAAGTTAGACGTACATGTTCATGATAGCATTAGAGGCGAAAGTATAGAATCGATAGTTCCGTTAGGATACGGCAGGCATGAAGAATGTTTTTATAGAAGTCGATTTGAAAGCGAGCGGAGGGCAATATTTGTGATGGCACATATCACACGACCTTCCTTCTGCCAAGCTCCCGTATGAAGGGGGAGGGAAGAATATCAGTGTGGAAGCTGATATAGCAGTGTGAAATATTTATAATATCTGTATTTGTAAGCCTGCTACTCTATGTTTTGAAAATTTCACCATGAGCTCATGGAAGAATGGTAGTTGGAAATCGATAAAATGGGAGGTGAACCAGCCAAGGGCTGAAAGCCTCCTTAATAAAGATACAAAAAAAATCGATAAAATGTATGAAAAAATCAGTATTTCACAAATTTATGGAAAATGGTAGTGTTTTAGAAGAAAGTAGTGATAAGGAATGCAGTATGAGATGAAAAGATGATCTCCTGCACTTAGTTTGCACTGATTAGTAGTTTTATAGTAATGAAATTTCGATTTTATTTATTTATCATCAGACTAAGGCCAGAGTGGCCTGTGCTGCACATAAAAGACTTCTCCATTCAGCTCGGTTCATGGCTGCACTTCGCCAACCACGCAGTCTGCGAAGGGTCCGCAAGTCGTCCTCCACCTGATCGATCCACCTTGCCCGCTGTGCACCTCGCCTTCTTGTTCCCGTCGGATCGTTGTCGAGAACCATTTTCACCGGATTACTGTCCGACATTCTGGCTACGTGCCCGGCCCACCGCAGTCTTCCGATTTTCGCGGTGTGAACGATGGATGGTTCTCCCAACAGCTGATGCAACTCGTGGTTCATTCGCCTCCTCCACGTACCGTCCGCCATCTGCACCCCACCATAGATGGTACGCAGCACTTTCCTTTCGAAAACTCCAAGTGCGCGTTGGTCCTCCACGAGCATCGTCCAGGTCTCGTGTCCGTAGAGGACTACCGGTCTAATGAGCGTTTTGTAGATTGTCAGTTTGGTACGGCGGCGAACTCTATTCGATCGGAGCGTCTTGCGGAGTCCAAAGTACGTACGATTTCCAGCCACTATGCGTCTTCGAATTTCTCTGCTGGTGTCATTTTCGGCAGTCACCAGTGAGCCCAAGTACACAAATTCTTCTAGCACCTCGATTTCGTCACCACCGATGCAAACTCGCGGTGGGTTGCTCACATTGTCGTCTCTTGAACCTCTTCCTATCATGTACTTTGTCTTCGACGTGTTGATGACTAGTCCGATTCGCTTAGCTTCCCTCTTCAGTCTGATGTAGGTTTCCTCCATCTTCTCAAAGTTACGTGCCATAATATCTATGTCGTCGACGAAGCCAAATAGCTGGACGGACTTATTGAAAATTGTACCACTCGTCTTAATCCCTGCTCTTCGTATTACCCCTTCCAAAGCGATGTTGAATAGCAGACACGAAAGACCATCACCTTGCCGTAACCCTCTGCGGGTTTCGAAGGGACTCAATAATGCCCCTGAAACTCGAACTACGCACATCACCCGATCCATCGTCGCTTTGATCAACCGTGTCAGTTTATCCGGAAAACCGTGTTCGTGCATTAGCTGCCATAGCTGGTCCCGATCGATTGTATCATATGCGGCTTTGAAGTCGATGAATAGATGATGTGTGGGCACGTTGTATTCGCGGCATTTCTGCAGTACTTGGCGAATGGCGAGCACCTGGTCCGTGGTGGAGCGTTCGCCCATAAAACCTGGTACTGCCCCACGAACTCCCTTGCAGTTGGTGCTAGTCGACGGCATAAAATTTGGGAGAGTACCTTGTAGGCGGCGTTCAGCAATGTGATTGCGCGGTAGTTGCTACAATCTAGGCCAATCCGGAGATGGCGAGTTAGATTCTCGGTCCAGTCTTGGATGTTTTCGGGTTGGAAACATTCTAGACACCCTGGGCATAGTGTATCCATTTTACTTGCCACACAAGATACATACTCATGAAATGGCGAGCATAGAACAGCTATCAATTAATAACTGAGGAAATGCCAATAGAATACTAAGATGCAAAGCAAGCCAAGTTCCACTTGGAATGTAGAGCCATTGAACAAGAAGAAGAAGAATTGAGTGATTTTGTAGCACCATTCATTCATTTTGAATCATAATTTGTCCAATTTATACTGTTTTCTACTAACCACCATCAACAGCTGGGTGTTTACACTACCTTCAATTATTGTTTCTAATATTTGTACTACAAATAATAACTATTCAGTTGTCAACTCAAGTCTTACTAAAATGGATCACACTTCAGTGAAATTCCAATAATTTTTCCGGATAAACTATAATCTTCTCGCTGCCTTCAGCTTAAGAATGTAAATTTAATTTTGTAGAAACTGCGTGGGTGTGAACCGTTGGGTTTAAATTATTCCAATCCAAATACTCAAAAGAAGGTAGTTATATTCAACGATCTTACAACAGTACTTTAGTAAACCCGTAGTAGGTCAAATTTAAATTCCAGGATATTTTGTTCCGGAGCATTATGAAACTCAGCTTGTTACATTGAAGCACGTTGATGAGATTCTGATTCATTTTTTCAAGAACAGATACTTCGATTAGTTCCAATTTCGAGCAAGTAATCATATAAAAAGACTAATTAGAACATGAGCGAGCATGCACTAGTTGCTTCCTTCAAATTTGGTTTGGTTGATATGTTTCTAATTATTGAAACCATGGTCAAAAACACACTCTTGAGCAGGGTTTCGACTTTTCGTTTCAATGAGACCAAAGCAAGCGTTTTTCGGGCCAAGGGAAAATCTTGTCAATTTTTCTTTAGAATTAGCATTGGAAGATGAGCGAAAATCTTGCCTTTTTCGTTTCATTACTTTTACCTCTCACTCACTTTTCGCGAGAATTATCGCAAACAATTACAAAATTGTATGGCCGCGCCGGGATTCGATCCCAGAATAGTAACAATAATAGCTGTTGGGATGCGCTTACTTTAGCCACACCACCACGCTATCTGTATGAAAGCGTTAAGTTATTTGTTCCACATACTATGCTACTACCATTTGCATTGATGATGCAACGAAAAGACTCGAATATGAAAGAAAAAGAGCAAACCAACGTTTAGTGGCAATCGAAGTGAGCGAAAAATTGTTATCACTCTCCAGGCTGTTTTTCTTTCCCGAAAAGCGATTTCTCCCCGAAAACTTTCGTGAGGGAAAATCATGTGCTCCTGAGATTGAGTGAGCATTACAAACCCTGCTCTTGAGGAGTCAAATTAACGCATAAAATCTCTTTTATAGAATTAGTTTTTTACAATTCTAAAAATCAATCATCCAACGAATCTCAACCACATAAATAAAAAAAAATGATTTCGTATGAAGATTTATAAGGGTCTGTTCAAATATTACGTAACGCAGTAGGGACTGTTTGGTTTTGTTACGCTTTGTTACGGGGGGTTCTGAAAATTGTTACGGATTGTTACGAGGGGGTTGGGGGTTCTTAAAAACTACGTTTTTTGCGTTACGTAATATTTGAACGGGTCCTAAAAAAATAAAAACAACGGAAACATTATGCAAGAATTGAATAAAATCATGAAGAAAGTAAATGTGATAAATTATCACAAATATAAATTTATGAAACAGTGAGTACGATAATTGCTTTTTATGTGGTTTGCAATCATATGTTTGAAAATTAATAGAATTTTACTGCAAAAGCGAATTAACCAAATAAATATAAAAGCGAAAAATTAATTACTGGAGCTTGACAAAGCATTTTTCGTTTTATTGCACAAATTGTAAGCTACCTGGGATAAATTTGATTTATTTTCATCATCACAGCCCTGCTTTAGTCCGACACCTGAGAACCGCATGGAAAGCTGAACCCCAATCAGCGGACTATTGTTCCATCGCTCACAATAGTCGCCAGCCGGGAACTCATCCAAAATCTGAAGTACCAGATTAGTCCCCAAGGTTTCTCGTTTAGAAAAAACCTCTGCCGTAGTAAGTTTTTCGCGATCCTTCGTTGAGTGTTGACGTAGTTTTCCTGGTAGGGCTGTCCCGCTGTGCGTGTGTAGCTTCCAGCTGGTGTGTTTGTGTGACTTCTTTTAAGCCTTCGTCCAAACCGCGTGTGATCGTTGACCGATTACCCCCTGAATATCAAACACATTTTTATCTCTACCAACTGCCACTTTCTGTGTGTGTAACTTTCGTTTCGTGAAGTGAACAAAATCACCCCCAATTTTAACACCATGCATAGCAAATTGATGAAGGCACTCGATCTGGCTATCGAGCTGCGTAACTCGCCACAGAAAGCGATGAAGTGTCTGCTGGAGGAACTGTGCCTCGTGGTAAGTGAATTGCATGCTTTTCTATTCTATTTGATTGATTCGTTATCTAAATTTCATAAAGTCTGACAATTGATTTCGAAAAATTACATTCAGTTAGTTTTAACATGAACTATGTTAAATCTAACCGAATGTAATTTTTCAAAATCATTTGTCTGAATTTGTTATCTTAAATTGTGATTTTTATTCAGATTGTATAGAAGAATTGTAGAATAACTGATGTGCTTTACTGGCTGAATTATTTGTATTGCTGTCAATTGTTCCCATGTTTTTGTGTGATTTGGCTATTGAAAGATATTGTTTTACTCTGATATCAGTTCTACAAAAGCTAATTTCAATGTGACCCGTTTTTTTCATTGTTGTATTTCAACAAAGAATAATAAAAGGCGACTTTATTCGGACTTTTTTTTTGCAATGGTGGATAGAAGCTTGGAACAAATTCATATCAGTTTTTACATATTTTTGCATTTTTTTCAAGGGAGTTATAATCTTGTTTAGTAGAGGCAAACTCGAATGGTATCCTTCCAATATCGAACAAAGAATTTCTGAATTCTAATATGCTAAAATTTGGAATGTACATTATACCATGCCAAGTTTCAGACACTTCAATGTATAAAGCTCTGCCTCTAATAGAACAAAATCTGCTAAAACCACCATTTCTTCTACTATACTCGGTAAAGATAGTGAAATCTTGAGAAGCGATGAAGTCGACCATTGCAATTTGATTGTCGTTCTAACTATAAAATGGAATATAGTTCAGATGGAAACAAATGATACTCAGGATTACGATCAGTACCCTTTTTCAATTCCATCAATTTACAATACAATCTCAGTTTCATTTTTATTCGCACATATCTTAAGATGGCAAAATTGAAACAAAAATGTCCAAATACATATTGTAATAAGGAACGGCATTCCAATTCGTATTTTATGATCGAATAGAAAAAAAAGTTAAAAAGTGCCAGACTTCTTATTTTATTATCATTTGAAATTTTTAGCTGACCAGCCAGAACAGTTTTATTGTTAGCCCAATTTAGCTTAATTGATACAATTTTATTGTTATAGCTCTGCTTTCGAAAGTTTTGTGACAAAGGAATCAATTCAATTATATTGCTAATGCAATTCAAGAGAAACGTTCTTTATCTTTATCTTTAGGTATAGAAATAAGTTCCTTTGTCAATATGTAGCACCCGAAAGGAAAAACAAATTTGAAAAGTGTTTTTTTTAAATAAATTTGTTTCAAGTTTCGCAGTTAATATAAATTGTGAAATACAGAGTTTCTCACTGAAAATGTTCGAAATATACGATTATTCATAACTGCGAACCGCCATCTTAGTCAATATCTATTGTCTTATTCCCATTGCAAGCGACGCTCTTTGTTCTAAGTTGACAAAAACATTTTCCATAAATCAAATAACTTTGTGGCTAAGTTTCAGAAGGGCTTAAAGAGTTATAATCTTTGATAAAACGGCTGGATTCTTATACAAAATGGAAGCCTTTTAAGTAAATCCTGCAAGGAAAACTTACAAAATGGGAAGTTCTTAATAATATTGGTATAAAAAACTATCAATTCCATCAATCTATCACGACCGACATTGTATCCATAGTTGATCTTTGTGGAGTTCTTTTCAGTTTTCTAAGCAGACTTTTTTCTAATTCATTTTTCTCAAATTCCGTTGAGGAAGCCGAAAGCAACCGTACAGATATAGCGTAGCAAAGTTTTCATACTATTTAGTGTGGAAAATCAAATTTGATTAATTTTTTATTTATTTCCCATCATTATTTATGTCACGTTTGTTTAAGATACGATGACTAATATACATATTCCACATCAGCTCTTCCACCAGGAAATTATTTATCCGCGTTTCATAGAAACTTTTTTTTCGGAGTATGTAGAATTTTGTTCTTCATTCCGGTCTTGACCTAACAGTACCGAAGTAGCAATCGATTTGAATTTGGTGCAACCAAACTGAAGAAAACTCTTCCACCAATAAGATTAACCAAACTGCATTTATCCGGAAAACGCAGCACCAGGCCGGTCCAAACCGGCTCCGACAGTCCGACAATCACCCAACCAAGCTAGCCAGTACTTAACGACGGTCTCGGTATTGGCGACGACGGCGGCGGCTGCGGCAGTGCACCACGTAGCTACATTGCAATGAACTTAACCTCAAAACACAGTGCCGTACATTTTGCTCGATTGATTTGCGTCGTCGGTTTGCGGCGATCGCCGATATGCAGCTTGGCGGAAAATCTACTCAACTCCCCGAACCAACCATCAGCCGCATGCCACCGACGACACCACAGTGAGCAGATAGCGCGCAAAACTAACCAATCGGTGTGTTCCGTCTCAGCCACGGGCTCATGTAAATGGAAAATCGCGCGGAAAACGGTTGCTTTCGGTTTCGTTCAGGTCGGTACTCCGTGATGATGAGTGCGGTTTTCGTCTGCCGTATTTCTATCTCGGTACCACTGATTGAACACTTCTACACACTTTGTTCTAATCAAAACTAACTCCTGACTGACAGGAATAAAAAACAGGAAGATTTGCTCAAGGTTATGGATTTTTTTTTAAGAATTTTGATTGGATTTGAAATAATTTTATTACAATTTGATTCTTATTCGGTTGGAGTCAGGACTCTTTTCCGATTGGTTTTTGCTTCTTCTCGAGACAGATACCGAACCTGCCTTGTTGCTCAAGTTGCCCAGTTGCAAGAATTGCCTTGGATAAGTGACTGTTTTTATTGTCCAATAATGGGTTATGTTTGAAGAAGAGCAAACCAATAACGTTACGCAACGGTGGTTATACGATTGATGGTTCTTAGGCCGCGGCGCGTCCATCAGTCTTGCCCAGGGCTTATTGCAAAATTGCCACCCGGTGCTGCGGCTGGTGATGGCGATTGTGATGGTAATCGTAATCATAATGAATATTGATGACCAAGAGGCGTTTTAATAAGTGCAGGGGAAGTGATGCTGATCCGCGGTTGGCACCCTTCTCTAAGGACTGGGTCAGTGCCAATTTATTGGTCTTCTGGGCTTGGAACTAATTGGAACCCGATCAAGTGAGCTTCTGCTGGACTGGATCGGATTTATTCCGCTAATGGAAGTTGTTTGAGCGATTTTTTGATGGGTGATAGCAATCTTGATGTAACATGATTTTCTGATGGATTCAAACGCAGATTTCGTGTAAAGAAGTGAGCGGCATTCTTAGGAACAACATAAGTTTTTTCGCAGGACCATGAAGGCCGTTAATCATGGTTTCATCGTTTCCATTACAGAAAAATAAATTTTTCGTCACAATGACTTCAAAATGCTTCCTCAGAATAATTATTTTTATTGTACCAAGACTTCCTGACAGATCTTGTGATATATCAGTCTTCATGACATTCCAAACATTATCAATAGAGCATCATTCGAAGCACATGTAGTACAACCCATTTGAAGGTATTCCTTAATACTGATTGCTCCGACTTTTCTCATAATTTCGAACCTATCTTGCGTCTTAATATATGTTTTTGAAACATTTGTTTAATAAAATAGAAATATATATTCAAGATTATATAATGATGTACATGCTCTGGACAGTTTTTTACTTTTAGGTGAAATAAAACTTTCGTTGCAGTCCTCATGCTTTCTCAAAACGTTATTAATAGAGAACTATTCAACAGTGGTTTTGATTCCATGCCATAATATTCCAGGAATTTGTCCTCTCGGGGATCTGTTCACTATTTTAGTGGTCGGAAAAATAAAAAACCCTGATTAATCCACCTAGCGGTGATGGTGCCTTTCTCGTGCAATATAAAAATAGTATTTTGGCCATTACTCTTGAGCCCATAGTCCGATCTGGCCAATTTTCAATAGGAAACAATGGGAGAGTATTCTGCGTCGAATGCAACTTGTTGCGGTTAAGGATAAGTGCCTGAAAAATTAGCGACATTTTTTTACACAATTTTTCTATTAAAAGTGGTATTTTGGTCATAACTTCTAAGCCCATAGTCCGATCTGACCAATTTTCAATAGGAAACAATGGTAAAGTATCTTGCGTCGAATGCAACTTGTTGCGAGTAAATCGGTTAAGGATAAGTGCCTGAAAAATGAGTGACATTTTTTACTCATTTTTTCTATAAAAAAGTGGTATTTTGGCCATAACTTCCGAGCCCATAGTCCAATCTGACCAATTTTCAATAGGAAACAATGGTAGAGTATCCTGCGTCGAATGCAACTTGTTGCGAGTAAATCGGTTAAAGATAAGTACCTGAAAAATGAGTGACATTTTTTTTGGGTGGGTGCGCACAGACACACACACATACACACACACACACACACACACACACAAGCACTTGGGAGTGATGATCGACGATCGGCTAAATTTCAACAGCCACGTTGACTACGCCTGTGAAAAGTCGGCGAAGGCAATGAACGCAATAGCGAGGATCATGCCAAACGTAGGCGGTCCAAGAAGCAGCACGAGGCGTCTGCTAGCTAGTGTCTCGTCATCGATACTGCGATATGGGGTTCCTGCTTGGGGTAATGCACTGCAAACCAAGCGGAACCGGGAAAAGCTGAAAAGTGTGTTCCGGCTGATGGCCATTCGAGTCGCGAGCGCATATAGAACGATATCGTCAGAGGCTGTATGCGTTATTGCTGGGATGCAACCCATCTGCATCACCCTGGAGGAAGACATCGAGTGTTATCAGCGAAGAGACACCAGAAACGTAAGGAAGGAGGTGAGAATCCGATCGATGGCGAGATGGCAACAAGAGTGGGACAGTACGGAGAAAGGGAGGTGGACCCACCGGCTCATCCCAAACCTGTCGGTGTGGATGAACAGAAAGCATGGTGAAGTGAACTTTCACCTGACGCAGTTTCTGTCGGGTCACGGATGCTTCCGGAAGTACTTACATCGGTTTGGACATACTAATTCACCGTTATGTCCAGAGTGCGAGAATGTCGAAGAGACTCCAGAACACGTGGTATTCGATTGCCCAAGGTTTGCGGAAGTACGTAGAGGAATGCCTGCACTAAGGGCGGACAACATCGCAGAGCGAATGTGTCACGAAGAAGGCACGTGGAATGTGGTCAGCAGAGTCGTGACGCAAATACTGTCAGAACTGCAGCGTAGATGGAGAAGTGACCAGCGAATAAGCGTAGTTTCGGGGGGAAATCCAGTGTGAGTCCAGTGAGCAGTGTTTGGCCTCGGGTCGTCAGGGCGCCAGCGAACCGGAAGTCTTCTGCCAACCGGAATCGTTGGACCGACCTCGGCACTCGAATTGCCAACCTGCTGAAGAAAGAAGAAGGAAGTGCTTCGGGTATGTAGGGCACCGCCAGTGCGGACGTCACCCACCACCGGAACTGTCGGACCACCTCTGCAACCCGAAGACGAAGACGGCGCAATGCGTGAAAGCGTCTCTTGCGATAGCCGCCGGTAGTCGGGGCACCATCAGTGCGGAAGTTTCCTTCACCGGAACTGGTGGACCACCCTCGACGCCGGGGGGAGTCAGGAGGATTCGAGTCAGGAAGTGGAGCAGTGGATTAGCCAGCCAGTCGGCGAACTAGCCTAAGCTAAGGGCCGGAATTTTAGAAGAAGTGCATGAGCACAGCCCCCCGAAGTAGTCGCAGCATCCCGTGGTCCCGGGGGGATCGAGGCAAGGAGGATAAGGGACCCGATTTATCCGGGAGGCACATTTTAGCAAGTCGGGAGGAGCCCATCCCTGTTCGCCTTCGAGCATAGTGTGGATGCTCGAGGTGTCTGTCGTGCAGATTTTTGATGGCCTTTAACCCTTGTAAAAAAAAAAACACACACACACACACACACACACACACACACACACACACACACACACACACACACACACACACACACACACACACACACACACACACACACACACAGACATCACCTCAATTCGTCGAGCTGAGTCGATCGGTATATAACACTATGGGTCTCCGGGCCTTCTATAAAAAGTTTGTTTTTGGAGCGATCATATAGCCTTTACGTATACTTAGTATACAAGAAAGGCAAAAAATCAATTAACTTGAGTCTCTAATTAATTTTCAAAGGATTTCCTGGGACAAATCAAGAATTTCTGAAGAAATCTACGGAGGAATCTCGGAGGCTTTTCGAAGCGAACTATTAAATAAATATCAGATTGATCAGATGGATCTCTTGGCGCATTTTTTTAGATTATTTCTAGAGCAATTCTCAAATGAATTTTTGAAGGAGTTGTGCAGGAATTTCCAAATTAATTTTCCAAGGCAGTTTTAACCTTTCCGTCCCCAACGTCTGTTTTTAAGGGCTTTCAAAAGTCTAAACTGCTGTAAAAATCGCATTTCTTGACCGATTCTTTCGCAACGAGTTGCATTCCATCCGGATGGATCCCAATTTTTGATTTATACTAGCTTCGAGGCTATCCACAGTACGGTTCCAGAATTATTCCAGATTCCGTTGGGGACAGTTGTCCCCGGAATAAGTGGCCATTTAAAATTTTAAGTCAAACAGGTCGTGCGACACCTCAAACTTCATGATTTCACAAAGCAATGATGCGAATGCTATTTTTGGGGTTCCTGGCCCACTCGGACTCAATCTGGCCACATCGGTCACAATCCGGGGACCAACGGAATGGCCATTTTCTAAATTGATTCAAAATAGGTCGTGCGACACCTCAAACTTCATGATTTTACAAAGCAATGATGGGAATGATATTTTTAGGGTTCCTGGCCCACTCGGATTCAATCCGGCCACATCGGTCCCAATCCGGGGACCAACGGAATGGCCATTTTTTAAATTGATTCAAAATAGGTCGTGCGACACCTCAAACTTCATGATTTTACAAAGCAATGATGGGAATGATATTTTTAGGGTTCCTGGCCCACTCGGATCCATTCCGACCACAATCCGGAGGACCTACGGAATGGCCATTTCCTAAATTGATTCAAAATAGGTCGTGCGACACCTCAAACTTCATGATTTTTCAAAGCAATGATGGAAATGAGCCTAAATGGATTTTCGAAAATGTTTACTGTTGAAAACGCTAAAAAAGTTTTCGAAGGTATTTCTAAAAGATTTCTCAAAATAATCCTTGAAGGAATCCATAAAGGAATATCTGAAAATATTTTAAAAGGAATTTGCGGAGGAATTCTCAAAGGATTTCATGAAAAAATTCCTAATAGAATTTAAAAAGAAATGCCTACTGTTAGGGGAACTGTTGGACACTTCATCCCATTGCTCCCATTTTTATCCCATCAAAAACAAATCAATGAAAAGGAATTCGATTTGTTTCATATTTTTGTGATTGTTTTTTTTTCAATTGTGAGCATGAATGTTAGCAAAAAGATGCAACGTGAGTGGTGCTGTATTTCTATGTGAGATGGAAAACGGAACAGTTCCCCTATTTCTGAAATAATTCCTAGATTTCTCCAGGAGTTCCTTCGGATTTTTTCCAGTAATTGGTTTTCAATTTCCTTCAGAAATTCCTTTGGAGCTTCGTTTAGGAATTCCCTTAGAAACTGTCTCAAAATATTCAACGAAACTCCTTTCGGAAATTCTTTCAGATAGTCCTTGTAATTTCCCTCAGGAGTTAGTTCGAAATTCCCTCCATGCATTCCTTCTAAAAATTTATTCAGGAAAACCTTAGGAAAATCGTTAAGGTAATCTTCCAAAAATTCCTTCAGAAACTCTTCTAAGAACTCTTTTGGAATTCCTTGCAAAGTTCTAGGACGAAATTTCTTTAAGAATTTCTGAACAAGTTCCAGAAAAATATCCGAAGAAACTCCTGAAGGATTTTTCAAAGTAACTCCTAACGGAACTTTTAGATTTCTCCGTCAAGATTTCGTTCAGAAACTCGTTCAGAAAATGTATATTTTGAAAAACATTCACAATTTTTGCCTTCCTCGTACAACAAAGTTGTACCGAAAGGCTATATGATCACTCCAAAACGAAGACCCATAGTGTTATATACCAATCGACTCAGCTCGACGAATGAAGGTGATGTCTGTATGTGCGTATGTATGTGTACAAATTGTGAATACACACTTTTTAGAACTTAGCATTGTTCGAATTGCTTGCAAAAGATTCCATTCGACGGAGAATCTTGTCTCATTTTTTGCTATTGAAAATTGGCTAGATTGAACTATGGGATCAAAAGCTGTGGCCAAAAAACTATTTTGTATGCCCAAAACACGCTAAAAAATACTCATTTATATTTTTTTAGTATTTTCCGCACGAGAAAGGCACCAACACCGCTAGATGGATTAATCAGGGTTTTCTTTTTAGTATGTGAAGAAAATGTTTCCGGAGTTTCTTCGAAAATTGTTTCCTTAGCAAGGTCCGAAACAATTTTTCCTTAATGAAATTCCTTACATTTTTTTTCAAATTTTTAAATTATTAAATTTTTAAATATTTAAATATTATAAATTTTAAATTTTAAATTTTTTTAATATTTAAATACTATAATTTCTAAATTTTTAAATTTTTAAATTTTTAAATCTCTAAATTTTTTAAATTTTTAAATCTCTAAATTTTTTAAATTTTTAAATTTTTTCTAAATTTTTAATTTTCAAATTTTTAAATTTTTAAATTTCTAAATTTTTAATTTTCAAATTTTTAAATTTTTAAATTTTGAAATTTCAAAATTTTGAAATTTTTAAATTTTGAAATTTCAAAATTTTGAAATTTTTAAATTTTTAAATTTTTAAATTTTTAAATTTTTAAATTTTTAAATTTTTAAATTTTTAAATTTTTAAATTTTCAAATTTTTAAATTTTTAAATTTTTTAATTTTTAAAGTTTCAAATTTTTAAATTTTTAAATTTTTAAACTTTTGGACTTACAAATTTTAAATTTTTTAAATTTTTAAATTTTTGAATTTTAAAATTTTAAAATTTTTAAATTTTTAAATTTTTAAATTTTTAAATCTTTAAATTTTTAATTTTTTAAATTTTTAAATCTAATTAAATTTTTAAATTTTTAAATTTCTTTTTTTTTTTAATTTTTAAATTTATAAATTTTTAAATTTTTAAAATTTAAATTTTAAATTCTTAAATTTTAAATTTTAAATTTTTAAATTTTTAAATTTTTAAATTTTTAAATTTTTAAATTTTTAAATTTTTAAATTTTTAAATTTTTGAATTTTTGAATTTTTAAATCTTTAAATTTCAAAATTTTTAAATTTTTATATTTTTAAAGTTCTAAATTTTTAAATTTCTAAATATTTAAATTTTTAAATTTTTAAATTTTTAAATTTTTAAATTTTTGAATTTTTAAATCTTTAAATTTTTAAATTTTTAAATTTTAGATTTTTAAATTTTAAATTTTTAAATTTTAAATTTTTAAATTTTAAATTTTCAAATTTTAAAATTTTTAAATTTTAAAGTTTTAAATTTTAAAATATTTAAATTTTTTTTATTTTTCAATTTTTAAATTTTAAATTTTAAATTTTAAAATTTTTAAATCCCTCAATTTTTAAATTTTTAAGTTTTTAAATCTTCAAATTTTTAAATTTTTAAATTGTTAAATTTTTAAATTTTCAATTCTCAAATTTTTAAATTTTGAAATTTTAAATCTTTAAATTTTCAAATTTTTAAATTTTGAAATTTTGAAATTTTTAAATTTTTAAATCTTTAAATTTTCAAATTTTTGAATTTTAAAATTTTAAAATTTTAAAATTTTAAAATTTTGAAATTTTAATATTTTAATATTTTAGAATTTTGAAATTTTGAAATTTTTAAGTTCTTAAGTTTTTAAATTTTTAAATTTTTAAATTTTTAAATTTTGAAATTTTTAAATTTTGAAATTTTGAAATTTTGAAATTTTAAAATTTTGAAATTTGAAAATTTAAAAATTTAAAGTTTTTAATTTTTTTTTAATTTTTAATTTTTAATTTTTTTAATTTCAAAATTTAAAAATTTTAAGTTTTTAAATTTTTAAATTTCAAAATTTTAAAATTTTAAATTTTAAATTTTAAATTTTAAATTTTTAAATTTTTAAGTTTTTAAATTTTTAAATTTTAAATTTTAAATTTTAAATTTTAAATTTAAAATTTTAAATTTTAAATTTTAAATTTTAAATTTTAAATTTTAAATTTTCAAATTTTTAATTTTTAAATTTTAAAATTTTTAAATTTTTAAATTTTAAATTTTAATTTTTTAAATTTTTAAATTTTAAATTTTTAAATTTTTAAATTTTTAAATTTTTAAATTTTTAAATTTTTAAATTTTTAAATTTTTAAATTTCTAAATTTTCAAATTTTTCTTTTTAAATTTTTAAATTTTTAAATTTTTAAATTTTTTAATTTTTCTTTGAAAATTTTTTAATTTTTTAATTTTTCTTTAAAAATTTTTAAATTTTTCAAATTTTTTAATTTAAAAATTTAAAAAATTTTCAATTTTTAATTTTTAATTTTTTAATTTTTTAATTTTCTAATTTTTTTAATTTTTTAATTTTTGAACTTTTAAATTTTTGAATTTTTGAATTTTTGAATTTTTGAATTTCTAAATTTTTTAATTTTTTAATTTTTTAATTTTTTAATTTTTTAATTTTAAATTTTAAATTTTTGAATTGAACAACCGATTTGTGCTAATTTTGTTTCCTCAGTTTGAAAAATGCTATGTTGAAACTGTAGAAAAAATTGAACCAATTTTTTTGTAGATTAATTGTTTTCGCCAAAAGTTTGAAAAATTGGTGATCTGGTGGACCTGCCCGAAGAATGTGTCTACTGATAAAGTCGTGATTTGTTGAAAGCTATTTCAAGTGTAAGTTTTTTTGTTTTCATTATTTAGGAATAAAATTATATTTTTGCATTCAAGTATAAGATGAGGATTGCAGATTATTAGAACATCAGGAGTTAAATAAAATTATATTTTTGAATTAGAATTAGAAATTAAATTATATTTTTGCATTCAAGTATAAGGTGAGGATTGCAGATTATTAGAACATCAAGAATTAAATCTTTTCGTAGTTTGAGCATCATATTTTTATGTTATTGCAATTAGCCTTCCAGGAATTATGAGAAACAGTTTTTTCACACATTCACACCATTAGACCAAAAACCCCCGTTCTCCACAAACTTCACGTAGGAAACTGTCAACGCCAGACGGAACTCTCTGGTTCTCCCCGCATTCAAACTTCACACTCCCGCGTGCAGCTGTACTGGGCTCGTCCGCACCTAATGCAGATAGGTACCGACAAACCACAAAGATCCACAACCGAACAGCAGCGCTGCGAAAATCGATATCCGGAATGGCACTTGACCTCACGTGTGTACCTCTACCGACGTATAACAATACCCGGTTTCGCTCTCTGCTCTGTCTCGGGGGGGTACCGGCCGTCATAATTGATGACCATTGATACAACCGTACGGAACATCACATCAGGGTGGTAACCCTCCGATTGAGCGTTCTTTTGGTATCCCGTCTAGAAGTCTCTTCATTTCTTGAATATAAATTTTGTGGTTTGTGATTCCAAGAAATGTAGATTTACCCGATTTCGATAGCTAGTCAGTGCCTGACTTAAACTGATTTGGGAATTTCGAATGCAATGATGCCATTTTAAACGTTTCCACCCTGTACATGGATGCTTCCCTTCTCACTAGGCAGCTATTTGTTGTCGGTGGGCGACCGCACCAGCAACAGCGAGCCAGATGACTTCATCGAAAACAACAAGCAGTGGAACCATCATAGAACCGTTCAACTCCAGGAGGATGATAGGCCCTCTAATTCAGTTGTGAACTTGAACGTTATTGGTCGGAGCTTGGGAAAGGACGCCAAATCAAGTGGATTTTCCACCGCAGGTATTAGACGTTTATATGACTGGAGTAGTGAGTGGTTGTGTGCAGATAAATCCAGAGCAGCAATAACACTCTCAACGTCGCATTCCGAACAGATGCATCATATTTCCGCTGGCGCACGGTGATGCTGCAAATATTACCACACCAACATTTAGGCACGAAAGCTCGTTGGATTGTGTGGCGATTGAACTTGAACCCCACGCCATTCAACGGAACAACCCCGGCAGTCGGTTAATTGTGGCGAATCAGGTGAAACGATTTCCAGTCAATCACGAATCCGTTCGTGAGTGTCTTATTTCCGAGTTCACCGCAGGGAACGGATCGCCCCGAAATACAATGTCAACCAGTTCCTGGGTCAGGTCGAAGACTGCTCCTACACGGGCCCACTGCCAAACAAACAGTCCTCAGTTTTGAATTGCGTGTTGGCACTGCCGAGAGGCTAAGCGGCAGCAGTCAGCGTCAAGATCACGCGCCAATTGGGTAGAAATGTAATCGATCGTACACAAACCCGTTGTCGGAACTGGTTAAAATTAATGCTGAGACACTTGCCTGTAATAGCTCCTTAATATGTGTTGTATGAGCAAAAGTTGTATAACATATTGATAGCAAATTGAGCAACAATAGGCTTTCCTGTGCGAAAATCATTAAACGACTCTGTGCATAAGCTGTCACAGGAAAAAAAACATCCCAAAAGTGCCGAATCATGCTGAAAACCATAAAAACATACTGAAGCGTACCTACCGGTTTCGATATTGAGATGACAATTATTTAAAACGCCAAAGAAGATTGTATAGTCGGTGGAAAAATTTTGGCTCCCAGCGCATTGGGTGCTTCGCATCGACCGGGAACGACGACGGCGTAAACGAGTTGGTACTCACTCGATGATGAACGAAGTTTTGGTCAAGTCACATGTCAGAGGTATTGCATTGAGATGAATTACACAAGATGTGCAATTCAATTAGGCACTAATAGTGGTTTCGATTGCGGTGGTTGTCCCGTTGACTGCAGTCATGAACAATGTAGAGAAAAAATATCACATTGGTTTGTAGCATCGCATCGCTGTAAAACCAATCGAGATCATTATCAAAAACAAACCCGTTCTGTTTATGGTGACGGGCAATCAACGGCTACGTTGTCAAGTTTAATTAGGCTAAAAATTGCACTGCACAATATTTAAATAGGTTATTAAAAGTTTTTAATGTAGGGAATAACAATTTCATATGTATAGAATTTAATAAGCATGCGACTCATTTGTAAGAGATTCGTCACACTTATAATGGCAAACTAACCCGTTGTCGACAACGCCACTATTTGGAAGTGGTGAGTGTTGAATGAGTTACCTTGATGGGTTCGTGGAACAAACGGATTATCACCAGACACATCATAAGTGATAGGATGCTGCTTACCAAAAGATTGTTTGTATACTCATGGGTGGTAAACCCCGACGACACGGGTCAAGAGGTTAGTTAGTACGGAACTAGCTATCGAAACTGTCAGACTTGACGGCAGAGTACCCAACGATTGACACAATTGGTGTCGACCGATCAATCGCTTTGCTTTCGGCCTAAACGCCCGATCACTGAGTAGCCAGACTTGTTGTGGAACTGGCTCAAAACAAGCCACCGACTGTTGAACTGCGATATCACTGGCGGAAGGTCAGTGTCAAAAGTGGTCTGCGAGTTGTCTGGACGGTTGGTGAGCCGATCTTGCATTGATGGTGAATGAGACTGTGGCCGAGGTAGGCCCGTTCCGTTCACTGACGTCGTCGTCGTCGTTGGAGACGGTGCAGCGTTTGTGGGTTTGTCCGCGTTGAGTCACGTTTTTCGGGAGTTTTGCGTAGTTGCTACAAGGAACAACATTACCACTTTAAACTTCAATTAGCAAGTGCCTTGAAATTTTAGGTTCGGTGAAGGTTAAGATTAAGCTTGCTTTTATAGAGTCCTCAAATCTCATTCATGACAGTAGTTGAGAAAAAGAGGTTCTTCCATTTTTCAGTAGCGAGTGATCATGCGAATAAAAACTAAATGATTAAAATAAATCAAGTTCACCAAATACCGGCTTCCACGTGCATCTGACTAAATCGATGTTATAAAACCTCAAGCTGATGTGATACAATTTTGTTATCATTTATCATGCAAATAATCTTTGCATTTATTGATCAAACTAGTTCAATCTTTAATGCACATCCCCTCTTGAAACTTGTTATTTTCCCACCTGTTTAAAAACAAGATGCTTGAATTTATTCCATTCGATCTACCTGGCATCGCCTGGGCAGTTGCCTAATCAAATGCTTAACAGAATCAGATTGCGCCATATGTTTACCGTTCGAAAACCTGACCTTACCTCCCGGACTCACAAGCTCAACTTGTAACAATTGCTATTCCGACAATAACATTTCGGTGATCCTTCTCGTCCGATAGCATTGTGCATCAGCATCCATCATATTTCATTCATAACATCCCGCGAGTGCGATCTAAATTGAATCAATGCATTAAAATTTTCCATTTTCATTCACAGCGAAGAATGAGTGCGGGGTCATTTTTCCCACGGCAGCCCTTCTTCTTCGATTCCGCGAAGGGACGGAACCTTCCATCATTCAATCCGGAGGACTTCACTCGCGCCGGAATAATTGGAAATAAATTAGTCGCCTATTAGAATAATTGCACCGCTGCTGTTACTCATTCAGTTGAAAATTTCTCGCGAACATATTGGGAAGACGGCGGCCTCACTCAGCTGCAGCGCTAATTGCAATTTGTGCGAAAAAGTTCTAATTCATTCGCTTTCAGTATCAGCCAACTAATGGCGAATGGGCTAAAACCCGATGACAGAGCTCACAAATGCGCGTTAACTTGAAAGGTTATTCTATGAATGCGCACTTTCGCTCTCAGTGATTCTAACTTTTCTTGATTTTATCCAATGCAATCTAGTCAATTGATCATTAATTTCGCCACTAAACCGATACAAATTCCAATTGAATTCAATTTTCGTCATGAATTCTGATTTTGAATCTAAAATGCTTCTAATTCCAACGTCCATTTATTTTGTTTGTATATTCAATTCCATTTGACTCCTTTTCCGAATTTCATTCCTCTTCCAATAAGATTCCAATTGAGATTTTATTTCTAACCTCAAAAAAAATCTGATCAGAATATGAATCTGAGTTGAATTCTGAATCTGAATTAGATTATAAATGTAAGTCTGATTTTGACTATGACTTAAGATCTGATTCAGAATCTGGGTCTGCATCCGAATCTGAGTCTGATTCTGAATCTGAATTCGAATTTGAATCTTGAATGTAATTTCAAATCAAAATCTGGATATGATTCTAATTTTGAAACCGATTTGTTTATCATTATTTGGATCTGATACAAATTCTGAATCTGAGATTGATTCAGAATCCTTTCTTGAATCTGATTGTGATTCCAAAAATGAATCTGAGTCTGATTCTGAATCTGAATCTGAGTTTCATTCAAAACCTTTGTTGGATTATTGAATTCTGTTGATTCTGAGTTGAGTTGGATTTTAAATTTTGGATTTATTCTGAGTTTGTTTCTGATTCTGAATCTGAATTTGATTAAACATTCAAATCTAAGTCTGTTTCTGAATCTGTGACTGATTCTGAATTCTTGAAACTGACTGGGATCAAAATTTTAATCTGAGCTGATTTTAATCATGATTCTGATTTTGAATTGGACTAAATCTGATTCAGATACGGAGTTTGGTTGTGATTGATTTTGATTTCAAGTCAGCTTCTGGATCTGAGTTTGACATATGAATATGAGTCGGATTATTTTTGAGTTTAATTCGAAACCTTATCCAGAATCTGAGTCAAATTCTCATTTTGAGTTTGATTCTGAGCCTGAGTTTGTTTCTGAATCTGAGTCTGTTTTTAAATCTGATTTTAATTTTGATTCAATGTTTGATTCCGAATCTAAGGCCGATTCTGAATTTTAGTCTCAATCTGAATCTAGAATCAAGGTCTGATTCGAATGCTGAATTTGAATATGATTTTTCATTCTGAATCTGAGTTTGATTCTGTATCTGAGTTTGTTTCTAAATCTGAACAAGAGTGTAACTGATTTCTCAAACTCTGATGATTTTGAATCTTGGATTTATTCTGAGTCTGTTTCTGATTCAAAATTTAGTTCTGAACATGAGTTTGCTTCTGGTTCTGAATCTGATTTCGATTAGGAATCCGTATTTGAAATTAATTCAAAATCTGAAAGTGATTCTGGATCTGGGTCTGTTTCTGAATTTGTGTCTTCTTCTGAATCTGTGTCTTATTCAAAATAATTGAATCTGATTGTGATCCAAATTCAAATCTACATAAGTCTGATTCCTAATCTGAATAAGAGTTTGATTTCGAATCTAAGCTTGATTCTAAATCTCAGTTTGATTCTTTATCTGAGTCTGATTATGATTCTGAATTGGACTGAATTGATTTACATTCTGAGTTTGATTTTGAATTCACGCCTGTGTCTGGATCTAAGTTTGACATTAAATACGAGTTTGATTTTGAATCAGCGTTTGTTCTGAATCTAAGGCTGATTCATATTCTGAATTAATTTTGATTTTCAACCTGAGACTGATTCTGTACTTCAGTCTGAATCTGAATCTGCCAAAGAATCAGAGTCTGATTAGAAAGCTGAGTTTGATTATGAATCTGTGTCTCTTTCTGAATATGAGTTTTATTTTTATAGGTGATATGAATTTCAATCTAAATATGAACAAAAATCTAAGTCTGTTTCTGAGTCTGAATTAGATTCTTAATCTGAGAATGATTCTGAATCAAAGTCAAACTTCGAATCTGGGACTGATTTAGATCGATTTACGTTTTTCTGAATCTAATTCTGAATCTGTGTTTGATTCTGGTTTTTTTATTCTAGATCTGAGATTGATTCTGAATTTGAGTTTGATTTTAAAGTTTCTGATTTCGATTCTGAATATATTTATGTGTGTGTCGGATTCTCAGCATTATTATGATTCCTTATCCGATTTTTAACCTAAATCTGATTCTGATTCTGAATATTATTCTGAGTTGGATTCTGAATCTGTAACTGAGACTGAGTATGAATAAGAATCTACGTTTTATAAATCTGAGAAAGATTCCAAATCTAGGTTTGATTCTTAATCTAAGTTGGATAAGTATCTGAATACGACTCTAAATATAGGTTTGACTTAGATTGATAGTCCGATTCTAGAAAAAATGTTTCTGTTCCTGAATCTGTGACTGATTCCGAATACTTGAAGCTGAATGTGATCCAAATTCAAATCTGAGTCTGATTTTGGAAAATTTTTGATTCAAAATCTGAATTTAATTTTGATTCATTGTTTGATTCTGAACCTGAGAATGATTCTGAATTTTGGTCTCAATCTGAATCTGGAATCAGGGTCTGATTCAGCAGCTGAGTTTGATTATGATTCTTTTATTTTTATTCTGAGTTTTATTCTGAATCTATTTCTGTATCTGAGTTTGATTCTGAATCTGAATGAGAGTCTTATCCTGAATATGAGTTGGATTCTGAGTCTTACTTAAATTTAAAGTCTATATTGGAGCCTGAGTTTGCTTCTGGTTCTGAATCTGATTTCGATTAGGAATCCGAATTAGAGTCTCATTCCGAATCTGAATCTTGAAACTGATTCTAATTCAAAATCTGGAACTGCTTCTGAATTCGAATCTCAGTCTTTTCCTGAATCTGTGACTGATTCAGAATACTTGAAGCTGAATATGATCCTAATTCAAATCTGATTCTGATTTTGAATCTGATCACGATTCTGATTTTGAATCGGACTAAATCTGATTCAGATTCGGAGTTTGATTGAGATTGATTTTGATTTCCAGTCAGCTTCTGGATCTGAGTTTGACATTGAATGTGAGTCAGATTGTTTTTGAGTTTGATTCGTAATCTGATTCAGCATTTGAGTCAAATTCTCATTTTAAGTTTGATTCTGAGCCAGAGTTTGATTCTGAATCTGAGTCTGATTCAAAATCTGAATTTTGTTTTGATTCAATGCTTGATTCTGAACCTGAGACTGATTCTGAATTTTATTCTCAATCTGAATTTGATTAAGAATCATGGTTTGAGAATCAGAAGCTAAGTTTTATTTCGATATTTTTTTTTTCATTCTGGGTTTGAGTTTGCTTCTGAATCTGAATGAGATTCCGATCCTGAATCTGAGTTTGATTCTGAACCTGAGTCTAATTCTGAATCTGAGTCTGACTCTTCATCTGAATTTAATTTAAAGCCTTTAGGAGCATTTAATTTTGTTGATTCTGGATTGAATGCGATTTTGATTCTTAAATTTATTGTGAGTTTGTTTCTGAATCAAAATTTGATTTTGAACCTGAGTTTGCTTTTGGTTCTGAATCAGATTTCAATTAGGAATCCTATTTCGAGTCTCATTCTGAATCTGAATCAAGAAACTGATCCTTATTCAAAATCTGGAACTGCTTCTGAATCTGGGTCTGATTTTGAATCTTGTTTTCTTTTCTGAATCTGTGACTGATTCAGAATATTTGAAGCTAAATGGAATCCAAATTCAATTCTAAGTCTGATTCTGAATAATTCATATTCAGCGAGACTGATTTCTAGTCTGAGCATGATTCAGAAATTGAGTTTGATTCCTTATTTGAGTCTGATTTTGATTCTGAATTGGACTAAATTAATTTAGATTCTAAGTTTGATTGAGATTGATTTTGAATTCCCGCCTGCTGCGTCTGGATCTGAGTTTGACATTAAATATGAGTTTAATTCTGCATTAGAGTTGGACTCTGAATCTGAGTCTGATTCAAAATCTGCACTGATTTTGATTCTATGTTTGATTCTTAACCTGAGACTGATTCCGAATTTCAGTCTGAATCTGAAAAGAATCTGAGTCTGTTTAAGGAGCTGAGTTTTTTTGTATAGGTGAATTGGATTCTAAATCTAAATTACAATCTAAGTCTGTGTTAGATTCACAATCTGATATTGATTCTGATCGAAGTCAAATTTCGAATTTGGAACTGATTCTAAATTAAGGATCGAGTAAGTTTGAATCTTAGTCTGAGTCTTAATTTGATTCTGAGTTTTATTTTAAATCTGAGTTTTCTGATGTTCAGATTTGTTCTGAACCTGAGTTTGATTCTGAATTTGAGTTTGATTTCAAAGCTTCTGATTTCGATTCTGAATATGATTCTGTGTTTGATTCTGAATTTAAGTCGGATTGTTAGCTTTATTGTGATTCATAATGTGATTTTCAATCTAAATCTAATTCTGAATTTTAGTCTGATTCTGAATATACATCTGAGTTTGATTCTGAATCTGTATCTGAGACTGAATTTGATTTAGAATCTACGTTGTATGAATCTGTGAAAGATTCTAAATCTGAGTTTGATTCTGATTCTGTGTTTGGTTCTGATACTGGGTCTGATTTTTAATCCTAGATGGATTCTAAATCTGAGTTCGGGAATAAATCTTTGTTTGATTGTAAGTCTGCTTTTATATCTGAATTAAGTTTTGAAATTTGATTCCGTTTATTCTGATTTGTATCTGGTTCTAAATCTGAGTAGGATTCTTAATTTGAATTTGATGTCGAATATAAGTCTGATACTAAGTTTTATTCTGAAATTAATTTGATTTTGAAGTTAAACTCTGAATCTGAGTCTGAATCTGATTCAAATTATGAATTTGATTATGAGTCTGCAAATAATTTGACGGTATCTATAGTTTTGAATCTGAGTTCGATGAATCTGAGTAACAGAGTTACTTCTGAGTTTGGTCTGATTCTAAATCTGTTTCAAAGTTTGAATTCAAATCTGAGTTTGATTCAGAATCTGAGCTTGATTTTGATCATATTTTTGATTCTGTAGCTGAGTATGATTCTGAATTTGATTTTTAATCTGAATCTGAGTCTGATTCAGAAGCTAAGTCTTATTCTAGTCGAACTTTGGTTTAGAATCTGATTATGATTATGGATCTTAGCTTGATTTCAGTCTGAGTGATTCTTTCCACGTAAGAATCTGAATCTGAAATAGATTCTGAATCTAAGTATGATTCTTAATTTCATTCTGATTCTAAATCTTAGTCTTTTCTGAATTTGAATTTAATTCTTAATCTGAATCTTATTCATAATCTGAGTCAAATTCTCAAATGCGAATAATTTGATGGAATCCGTTTCTGTATTTGAGTCTTATTTTGAATCTAAGTTCGATGCATCTGAGTATGATTATAAATCTGAATTTGATCCTCAATCTTGCTCTGATTATTATTCCGCACTGGATTCTGAAACAGAGTTAGATACTGAATCTGAATCGGTTGCAGAAGCTGAGTCAAATTCTGAATTGGAGCTTGAATTCAAATCTGCGTTTGATTCTGAATCTTAGTTTGATTTGACTCTATGTTTGATTCTGAAGCTGAGTAGGATTCAGAATTTGATTTTCGATCCAAATCTGAGTCTGATTCAGAAGCTATGTCTATGTCTGAGTGATTCTTTCCACATAAGAATCTGAATCTGAAATAAATTCTGGATCAAAGTATGATTCTTAATTTGATTCTATTTCTAAATCATAGTCTTTTCTGAATTTGTATTTAATTCTTAACCTGAATCTAATTCATAATCTGAGTCAAATTCTCAAATGCGAATAATTTGACGGAATCCGTTTCTGTATTCGAGTCTTATTTTGAATTTGAGTTCGAAGAATCTGAGTATGATTATAAATCTGAATTTGATCCTCAATCATGCTCTGGTCATTATTCCGAACTGGAATCTGAAACAGAGTTTGATTCTGAATCTAAATCTGTTTCAGAAGCTGAGTCAAATTCTGAATACGAGTCTGATTCGAAGTCTAAGTTTAATTAAAATCCAAGTATGATTATGAATTTGATTTTATTTTTGATTCTTAAACTAAGTTTAATTCAGAAGCTAAGTCTGGTTCTAGTCAAACTTTGATAAAGAATAGGATTTTGATTATTGATCCACAATTTGATTTTAATCTGAGTGGCTCTGAACTTGAAATAAATTCTGAATCGAATTATGATTCTTATTTGGATCTTGATTCTAAATCTTAGTCTTTTCTGAATTTATTTCTTCATCTATATCTAATTCA
Organism: Armigeres subalbatus; assembly: GCF_024139115.2. Taxonomy (NCBI): domain Eukaryota; kingdom Metazoa; phylum Arthropoda; class Insecta; order Diptera; family Culicidae; genus Armigeres; species Armigeres subalbatus. The sequence goes on along the minus strand of NC_085140.1, from coordinate 40,086,796 downwards.
TACTCTGAGTCAAATTCTCAAATGCGAATAATTTAACGGAATTGGTTTCTGTATTTGAGTCTTATTGTAAATCTGAGTTTGATGAATCTGTGTGTGATTATAAATCTAGATTTAATGCTCAATCATGCTCTGATTATTATTCCGAACTGGAATTTGAAACAGAATTTAATTCTGAATCTAAGTCTGCTTCAAAAGCTGAGTCAATTTCTGAGTACGAGTCTGATTCGGATTCTAATTTCGAATTCAAATCTGAGTTTGATTTTGAATCTGAGTTTGATTTTGATTCTATTTTTGATTCTGAAACTGATTATGATTCTGAATTTGATTTTCAATCTGAATTTGAGTCTGATTATAGTTAAACTTTGGTTTAGAATCTGAGTATGATTACGGATCTTAGCTTGGTTTTAATCTGAGTTGCTCTTCCTCCCACGTAGAAATCTGAATCTGGAATAGATTCTAAATCTAAGTTTGATTCCTAATTTAATTCTGCTGATTCTAAATCTCAGTCTTAATAATTTGAATTCGATTCTTAATTTAAATCTAATTCATAACCTGAGTCAAATTCTAAATTTGAGCTTCCAAGTTTGAGTTTGATTCTGAATATGAGTCGGATACAGAATCTGAGTTTCATTTTGATTCAATGTTTGATTGTGGAACTAATTCTGATGTTGAATTGGAGTCTGAACTTGAATTCGATAATGGATACGCGTCGGATCCGGAAGCTGAGGTTGATTATGAATCTGTGTCGCTTTTTTAATCTGAGTTTTATTTTGAAGCTGATATTTATTATTTTTACACGAATGAATCCGATACGGATTTAATTCTGAATCTGATTCTAAATCTGGATCAGGATTTGATTCTGAACCTGAGTTGGACTCTCAATCCAAGACTTATTCTAAACCTAAGACTGATTCTGAATCTGAGGCTGATTCTGAGTTTTGGTTTGATTCTTATCTGAGTCTGATTATGAATTTAAGACTCGTTTTAAGTTTGATTCTAAATCTGAGGTTAATTTAGGAACTGATTCTGATTCTGAGTCAAATTTCAGATCTAAATCTGATTCTGAATCTAACTTTTAGTCTGAAGTTGAATCTGATTTCGATTCTGAATCTGTGTCTGATTCATATTTTAAGTCGGATTCTGAGCCTTATTCTGATTGCGGAATCGGATTCGGAATATTAGTCTGAGTTTGATTCAATGTCTGTTTCTGAGCCACAGCCTGATATGTGTAAGGACATAAACGGGAACCTTCTTACGAACGAGCGTGAGGTGATCCAAAGGTGGCGGCAGCACTACGAAGAGCACCTGAATGGCGATGTGGCAGACGAAGATGGCGGTATGGTGATGGACCTGGGATAACGCGCGCAGAACATAATTCTACCGGCTCCGGATCTCCAGGAAATCCAGGAGGAGATTGGCCGGCTGAAGAACAACAAAGCCCCTGGGGTTGACCAACTACCAGGAGAGCTATTTAAACACGGTGGTGAGGCACTGGCTAGAGCGCTGCACTGGGTCATTACCAAGATTTGGGAGGAGGAAGTTTTGCCGCAGGAGTGGATGGAAGGTGTCGTGCGTCCCATCTACAAAAGGGCGATAAGCTGGATTGTAGCAACTACCGTGCAATCACATTGCTGAACGCCGCCTACAAGGTACTCCCCCAAATGGTATGCCGTCGACTAGCACCAACTGCAATGGAGTTCGTGGGGCAGTACCAGGCGGGTTTTATGGGCGAACGCTCCACGGACCAGGTGTTTGCCATTCGCCAAGTACTGCAGAAATGCCGCGAATACAACGTGCCCACACATCTTCTATTCATCGACTTCAAAGCCGCATATGATACAATCGATCGGGACCAGCTATGGCAGCTAATGCACGAACACGGTTTTCCGGATAAACTGACACGGTTGATCAAAGCGACGATGGATCGGGTGATGTGCGTAGTTCGAGTTTCAGGGGCATTCTCGTGTCCCTTCGAAACCCGCAGAGGGTTACGGCAAGGTGATGGTCTTTCGTGTTTGCTATTCAACATCGCTTTGGAAGGGGTAATACGAAGAGCAGGGATTAACACGAGTGGTACAATTTTCAATAAGTCCGTCCAGCTATTTGGTTTCGCCGACGACATAGATATTATGGCACGTAACTTTGAGAAGATGGAGGAAGCCTACATCAGACTGAAGAGGGAAGCTAAGCGGATCGGACTAGTCATCAACACGTTAAAGACGAAGTACATGATAGGCAGAGGTTCAAGAGAAGACAATGTGAGCCACCCACCGCGAGTTTGCATGGTGACGAAATCGAGGTGGTAAAAGAATTTGTGTACTTGGGCTCACTGGTGACTGCCGAAAATGATACCAGCAGAGAAATTCGGAGACGCATTGTGGCTGGAAATCGTACGTACTTTGGACTCCGCAAGACGCTCTGATCGCCGTACCAAACTGACAATCTACAAAACGCTCATTAGACCGGTAGTCCTCTACGGACACGAGACCTGGACGATGCTCGTGGAGGACCAACGCGCACTTGGAGTTTTCGAAAGGAAAGTGCTGCGTACCATCTATGGTGGGGTGCAGATGGCGGACGGTACGTGGAGGAGGCGAATGAACCACGAATTGCATCAGCTGTTGGGAGAACCATCCATCGTTCACACCGCGAAAATCGGACGACTGCGATGGGCCGGGCACGTAGCCAGAATGTCGGACAGTAACCCGGTGAAAATGGTTCTCGACAACGATCCGACGTGCACAAAAAGGCGAGGTGCGCAGCGGGCAAGGTGGATCGATCTGGTGGAAGATGACTTGCGGACCCTCCGTAGACTGCGTGGTTGGCGACGTGTAGCCATGGACCGGGCCGAATGGAGAAGACTCTTATATACCGCACAGACCACTTAGGCCTTAGTCTGAATAAATAAAATAAATTCTGAGACTGAGTTTGATTTTGAATCAACGTTTGATTCTGAATCAAAGTTTGATTCTGAATATGTGTCTGATTCATATTTTAAGTCGGATTCTGAGCCTTATTCTGATTCCGGAATCGGATTCGGAATATTAGTCTGAGTTTGATTCAATGTCTGTTTCTGAGACTGAGTTTGATTTTGAATCAACGTTTGATTCTGAATCAAAGTTTGATTCTGAATATGGGTCTGATTCATATTTTAAGTCGGATTCTGAGCCTTATTCTGATTCCGGAATCGGATTCTGAATATTAGCCTGAGTTTGATTTAATGTCTGTTTCTGAGACTGAGTTTGATTTTGAATCAAAGTTTGATTCTGAATCAAAGTTTGATTCTGAATATGGGTCTGATTCTGAATCGGAGTCTGATTCAGAGTCTAATGGTGATTCTGATTCCATGTTTGATTCTAAACCAGAGTCTGATACTGAATTAGAGCCTTTTTATGAGTCTGATTCAGATTCTGTGTTTACTTTTGGAACTGATTCTGGATCTGAATTATGTCTAGTTCTAAATTTTGGTCAGATTCACCAGATTCACAATCAATCTGGCTGAAATTCTGGTTTTGAATCTGAGCTCGAATCCAAATCTGAGTCTGGCTCTGAATCAGAGTTAATTTTTTTTTTATTAGAGTATGATTCTGAATCTGAGTCTGATTCAGAAAATGATTTTTATTCTAAATCTAAGCTTGGTTATAAATTTCGGACTCATTTTTAATTTGCGTCTTAATTTGAATCGAAATCATATTCCAAATCTGTACCTTAGTCTGAGATTAATTTTGAATGTGTGTCTGATTTTGAATTTAAGTACACTTTTGATTTTTTTTCTGAGTTTGCTGACGCTAAGATTTGTTCTGAATCTGGCTTTGATTTTTAATCTGAGCCTAATTCTGAGCCAGAGTCTGAAATCAATTCAGAATCTGTGTCTGTTTCTAAATCTGAGATGAATTTTTGAATCTTATTCTGAGTTTTATTAATCTGAGTAAGATTCTTAATCGGAGTTGGATTTTTTTCTGATTCTGAATCTGAGTCAAAATGATTATAGTCTGATTTTGTATCTGAGTTTGATTCTAGAGTTAGAAATTTCGTTTTGGATTCTGAATCTGTTTCTGATTCTTTATCTGATTCTGATTTTTAATATAAGTATGATTCTGAGTTTGATTGTTCAGGTGGTTCTGAATCTGAGGCTGATTATGAATCTAAAAACTGAATCTCAATCGGAATCTTGTTCTGAATCTTAATCCAAGTCTTATTCTGAATCCGAGTCTGATTCTAGATCTGCGTCTCATTCTGAATCCGAGTCTGATTCTAAATCTGCGTCTGACTCTGAATCTGGGTCTAATTCTGAATCTGAGACTGATTCCTAATCTGATGCTTGTTCCAAAACTGAGTCCTGTTCTGAATATAAGTCTGATTCTGAATCTACGACTGGTTCTAAATTAGTTTGTTTACGAATCTAGTTCTGAGTCTTATGCTGAATCTGGGTCTTATTCTTTAAATTCTAATTCTGAATCTGATGTATGTATTGACTCGATCGATGTATTGACTCCTGAGTTCGAATCCAAATCTGAGTCTGATTTTTTCATTAGAGTATGATTCTAAATCTAAGTCTGATTCAGAAAATGATTTTTATTCTAAAACTATTATGTGTAAGAGTTTATTTTTAATTTGAGTCCGACTCTATGGGTAATTTTGAATTTGCTATAGAATGATATTCTCCTGTTTTTATTCCGATTTTAGATCTGAGATCGACTTTATGATTGATTGTTTTATTTGATTTTTCTAACTATGTATCAGGCATAAACCTGATTTTGAATCTAAGTTGGGCGCTGTCACTATTTATTTGAGTTATATTTATTTCAAGCCTGATTGTGCATCTAAATATGCCTATCACCATGCCATCATTATCAAAATCCCACCATCCAACTTATAAGAATCGTAGAACATTTCGTATCGAAGGTCATTTCTTGATTGCTCATTACCAACCCCATCAATTGGATTTTTATTGCCTGTTCGACTATTCCAAAATACCCAAACAAATCGCCACTCAACACACAAACGTTAATTAGTATAACCCACACACCATCAACCGAAATCGATTGCATCGATCCAGTAGTGGCCATCCGTCGACGTTACTCACCACCAGGTCAAACCGGTCTTGCGTTCCGAACAACACGCACCTCTGCACTGTCACATGCTCTGAGCTGCCATGATCCCTTTCGAACGTCTGGGGGATCCCGGCTGCCACTTGCGGTGGTTTTTCGCAAAACCATTGACGCCACAGATCACGATGGTTTGGATGCAAACCATCCATACGAGTTGGCGGGGAGGGGCGGCAGATGTGCAGCACAGCATTTAAGCTGCTTCGAAGTTGTCGGGGAAATCAAAGTCACATAATTAAATGAGAAAGATATGAGCTGTTGCTCGATTCGATGATCATCTCCAAGGCTCAAATTTTCTACAGAGGTGTTAAAAACAAAACTAGGAGCAACAAACTAAAAAACACATTTGGTGCATATGTCGTTAGTTAACTTTAGTAGGAGTAGAAGCAGTAGAAAATACATTAAACTAATTTAATTAGTATTTCACAGCTTAATGACAATAAATGGGAGCTTTGACTATCTCAATCTAAGCTAAAAATCACCGACAAAACTATTTCCAGTCGTGAATGACAAAAGGATTTTCATTAGCTCCAAATGTGGACTACTCAACCGTGTGTCACTTTTTTAAGCATATCCATATTTTTTTGTGACATATCCATATCCACAACACATTATCTTTATCAGATAGATCGCCATTCAAAAAGTTGATCGCTGCAACGATGCATTTACCACAAGATGTTGAGTAACTGAGCTCTCCGGAGAGAAGTTCTCCGTTGGGAATCCCCACGGAATGGAAAGTTTGTTGCGTTTGAATTTCCGCAATCCTCTGCACCTCAACCCTTCGCCTAAAAGTGGTCAATTAGAGTCGACAAGTCACATGCAATTGGAGCATGTCTGGTCTGAGTGTTGTTTCACCCATATTGAAAATATTATTCTAATCAGTTTGACAACTAGTGCGTTACGTGGCTCGGTTCGCTCGATTGAATTCTTTTAACTTAATCGAGTCTGATGTATTCACCGCATCGATAAATAGTTCTTAGTTCGCACACGCAAACCGGACCCGATCTAATTGAAATTGAAATACGACCGGGTGGCACCTGTTCCCAGGTGACCGACAAATCAAATCCACAAATCACATTTGCATTCCCACCCTCACTCACCCAACTACGCTGATAATGCGTTCAATTGAAATGACGCCCGCGCACGAGCGACTTCGCATATTGGTGCACCTTCTTCGTCAGCGCGCTGCAGCGGTCACCGTAGCCGTCTTCAAACAGGTGCCATAAGAAACGAGTATTCTCGAGCACGGAAATAGTAACACAGAGTGTTTACAAGACGGCTTCCCATGTTTGTCTCCGTAACGACCCTATATGGACTCACTGACAGTTAAACCGACGCATAAAAACAAACAATGATCAAAATTGGCACTTCTGCTGGTGAAGGTCGCTCTACAATCGACAATCGGTTTCGTTCACGTACGCACCCACGCAGGCCGCGATTGACGGTGTTGTGCGCACGCGAACGTCGTCGCGGCGAAGAGGTGACCCAAGAGGTCGGTTACCTCTTTTACAGCGATTTGATTAATTTTGGAATTCCGATCGGACACGGCTAAGGAAACACGGTGAAAGGAGTTCGGGCATTGTGTACGCGGGTATTTCCAGATTGCACTACGGGGCGGAGTGAGGCACGTGTCGTGAATTAGGATACTGGGCCTGTCGTGTTTGTCTTCCATTATGTTTTCTACCTTATTTCAACCTACCTTATTTCTACTGGAACCGGGACAAACTAGATATTTACAAGGTTCCTTTCAGTTGGATACCTTTCCAGATTTATCTGGACCTTGATCGGGTCTTAACCTTCACAATCCATTTTCATGTATGCAGTAATGCCAGGACAAACGTGATGTGAACTCTTCAAAAATATCCTGCTCCAGCATAGTTCGGAAATTTAAATCTGGAATCAGTTTTTTGAACTTTCTGTTGTTAGGTTTCGTTCATTATCTCCAAGAAGCTCTACTCCTAAAATATTAAACATCAATCTTCTTTCTTACCTGTTCTTAATTCTCAAAAACCTATACCATACCCAAGTTTTGTATACAATTCTGCCAGGTTTAAATAAAAAAAATTTCAGCTTTTTATACAGACACTGTATTAAAATAATACACAATTGTAAGCTTTTACTACAATGATTGTATTAAAATGTTCCCCGGGTTATTATGCAGAACTGTATTCAAAATCTGCCATCCGCTGATTGAGGGCAGCATTTGGATTCAAATTCATGTACTGAAAAATAAATTTTGACTTTTATGAAGTAACATTCAAAAATAATTTTTCTCGCATGTATGTGACTTGGAAAAACAATTTTTAAAACTGTTTTTTACGGAACTTGCGAATTTTAGATCAAGATATAGATAAGTTTAAGAACAATCGATGATTATCTTAAAAGTACATTTATAGGCACTCGCGGCCCCAGAGTTTTGGTAATGGTGAGTAACCGGCATTTTTGGCGTGATTTATTCATTTATAATTTGGTGTCAGAAATAAGAACTATAACTGGTGGCGTTAATCAGTCAAGCGATAAATAAAATTTAAAAAAATTCCGGCGGTTTCAAATATTACGGAATTTTTATTGCTTTTTATCGTATATAATTGAGGTCTTTTTTGGAATATTTTCCAGAAATCCTTTGAAAATATCTCAAAAGATTTTTTTGAAAAAGCAAAGAATAAATTCGAAGAAAATTTCGAAAATTTCTTTCGAAATTCCTTTACGAATTCTTTTAGAAATTAATTCAAATATTCTTTTAGAAATTCATTTGAAAATTTCTTCGGAAATACCTAAAGGCAAGTCCTCCGGATATCTCTTCAGGACTTTATGAGGGAATTGTTTTGGGAATACCTTCAGTATTCCTTTAGGATAAAGCCTTCGGAAGTTTCTTTACGAATGTCTTTGGAAATTCCTTTAGAAATTTGTTCGGAAATTGATTCAAGAATTTCTTCGAGATGTGTTTTGGGAAATCTTCAGAAATGCTTTTGTGAACTCTTCCGGAATTCACTCCAGGAATAATTTAGAAAATTACAACAGGAATCCTTTTTTACATTCGTCCAGGGATTCCTTCGGAAATCTTTTTGGGAAAATCATACGCAATAACCTTCCTGCAGCAGTTACTGCAGAAATTTAGTTGGAATTTTTTTTCCGAAAATATATTAAAGAATGAAACAAAAATGTATAGGAATTTTCAGAGGAGTTTTTAACGTAAATTTTAAAGGAATTTCCAGATTAAATTTCCAAAAGAACTCTTGAAGTAACTTTCGAATGATTACTAGAAGAGTTTTTGAATGAATTTCTGTAGTGATATCCGAAAGTCTCGTTGAATATGTAATTAAATTTCCGAAGGAATATCCGAAGGAATTCCTAAAAAAGGGAACGGAAGAAGTTTTGAATCAATTCCGAGGGAAGTCCAATTTCTTCCTAGCGTTTCCGAAGGTATTTCTTGAGAAATTGCTGGAAGTGTTTCTTTGAGAAATTGCTGAAGCAATTTCTTGAAAAAGTTTCTAAGGAATTCCTAAACCAATTTCCGCAGTGATTTCTAAAGCAATTTCCAAAAGATATCATAAAGAAATTTTCTGAAGGAATTTTCCTCCTTTCGGAATGTTTCCCTGATACCTATAATTTCCGTTGGTATTTCCTAAGAATTTTCCATAAGACCAAATTCCCAATGAATTTTCTGATTGAATTTCTAAACGGATTTCCGAAGAAATTCTTAAAATATTTCGATAAGAAATTTTTAAGGAACCTTTAGAGGAATTTCCGATGGAATTTTCGAAGAAATCTCGGAACTAATTTGCGAAGAAATTCTCAAGACGCAAGTACTCCTTAAGTATTTTTTAAAGGTTTCCCTATAAGAATTTTCGAAGGAATATCTTGATGTATTTCCAAAAGAATTTCTATCTCCGAAGTATTTTTCTGAGAAGAGGCGATTCAAATATGACGTCTATTTTTTTGAGATTTTTAGAACCCCCCTCCCCCCTCTGTCTCGCTTTTTTGTATACCTAGTATATGTACTGTCACAAAATCTTAGACCCCCTCCCTCCCTGAAATCTGTGACGTCATTTTTGAATGACCCCGAACTTGTTGAAATAATCCTTGGAGGAAATTTCGAAGGAATTCTTGGAGGAATGTACAACCAGTTTGGGATTTTTTTTTTAGAAATTCGTTCACAAAATCCTGAAGGGAATTCTGGTGGAGTTGCGGGAGCTGAAGGAATAGAATATTTGGAAGAATTTCTGAAAGTATTACTAAAGGAATTCCTGAAGGAAATTTCGGAGGAGTTTCTAAAAGAATTCTTGGACAAATTTTTGAAAGAATTCCTCCTCCTCACTAAGGGAATCCCTGAAGGAAATTTCGGAGGAGTTTCTAAATGAATTCTTGGACAATTTTTTGAAGGAATTTTCGAAAGTATTCCACAAGTATTGCTAAAAGAATTCCTGAAGAAAATTTCGGAGAAGTTTCTGAAAAAATTCTTGGACAAATTATTGAGGAAGTTTTGGAAAGAATTTCTGAAGGAATTTTTGAAAGTATTACTAAATTTATTTGCGGTGCATTTTTGAAGAAAGTCCTTGAGGTATTTTGCAATGCATCACTGTGAGAAATTCTGAATTTTTGAAGGTGTGCCTGAAAGATTTTCTGAAAGACTAACCGAATTAATTCCTGGGGTATTTTTTTACAAAAACATGTCTAGAGGATTTCCCGAACGTATTTTTAAATAAATTTGATAAATTTCACCTGAATGAGTACTGGAAAAATTTCCTAAGAAGTGAATTCTCAAGAAATTCTTGTGAATAACCGAAGAAATATGATGATGGAACGACTTTTTAGGGTTTTTGTAATTGGCATGAAAGAATTCTTCCGTAAAATTATTGAAGAATGAAATGGAAATCACAAAGGAATTTTCGAAGAAATTTCTAACGAAAATTCAAAAGGATTTTTGGAAAGAATTTCCAAATAAAACTCGAACGTAAGGCTGCTACAAATATTCAATTAACATTATGTCCTGTTGGTCTCCGGAAGGCAAGAGGGGGGGATGATAAAAAAAAAATTAAAATAAAAAAAAACAAACAACCTCCTCGGATTTTTTTAAAGAATGTTTTGAAAATTCTTAAAATTATCCGAATTTTATTTTGTTGCCCCCTCCAAATATTATTTTTGGGCAAAAAAACCGAGCGGGGGGGGGGCATAATTGTTTTTAAATAGTTTTATCGGCCTAATTTTCTAATGAAATTTACGAAGGATTCCTAAAACAGCTCCTACAGGATTTTGTGAAGAGATTCCCGAAGGAATGCTCAAAGACATTTCCATGCGAATTTCTAAAGGAATCTCCGTAGGTCTTAAGCAGCGGTTCTCAAACGAACTTTTGGATTAATTGAAGTAGGTACCCCCTATTTTCTTTGTGTAAATGCAAATAAGCGTAATTCATAAGATCTATGTAGAATGCCCTGAAAACTAACGGGATATATACTGCCGTTGATCGCATATTTGTCCCATATGAATAGGAAACCCAGTAAAGATGGGACAGTATGCGATTCATGGTAGTATGGCTTTCCATAAAGTAGACTGGAATTTTCATTACTCCGTGAAACTTTCCAATTCAAATTAAGCTTTTACATAAAGCTTACTACAGTACTATTGGAGGCTTCTAAGCCTCTTGAAAGAAGGATTCTAAGCCTCTTCTAAGAAGGCTTCTAAGCCTCTTGAAAGAAGGCTTCTAAGCCTCTTGGAAGAATAATTCCGAGAGGAAGGAGCTTCCGAATCTCATGAAAATTGGCTTCAGTGCATCTTGATTAGAATCCTCTGAGCCTCTTGAAGTTAGACTTCCGACCCAAGCAGCACACATGTCGTACATGAGTTTCTGCGACTTATGTACAAACAAATTTAGTAATATTTGAGTTGCAGCAGCAAAATCAGTCTGGTTGTGCTGCTCGGGGAGCCTCTTTAATGGCGGCTTTTGAGCCACTTAAATAAAGGATTCCTATAATATTGACAGGACGCTTCCAAGCCTTTTGAAAGAAGAATTCCGAGATTTCTGAAAAGAGGCTTCCCAGCTTCTCGAAAGAAGGCTTCCGAGCCTCTTAAGAGGAGGCTTTTGAAAAAAAGGCTCTTGGAAGGAGTCTTCCGAGCCTCTTGAAAGGAGGCTTCCGGGCCTTTCAAAAAAAGGCTTCCGAGCCCCTTAAAAGAGGTTTCAGGGCCTCTTGAAAGGAGGCTTCCGGGCCTCTTGAAAGGAGGCTTCCGGGCCTCTTGAAAGGAGGCTTCCGGGCCTCTTGAAAGGAGGCTTCCGGGCCTCTTGAAAGGAGGCTTCCGGGCCTCTTGAAAGGAGGCTTCCGGGCCTCTTGAAAGGAGGCTTCCGGGCCTCTTGAAAGGAGGCTTCCCGGCCTCTTGAAAGGAGGCTTCCAGGCCTCTTGAAAGGAGGCTTCCAGGCCTCTTGAAAGGAGGCTTCCAGGCCTCTTGAAAGGAGGCTTCCAGGCCTCTTGAAAGGAGGCTTCCGGGCCTCTTGAAAGGAGGCTTCCGGGCCCTCTTGAACGTAGGCTTCCAGACCTCTTGAAAGGAGGGCTTCCGGGCCTCTTGAAAGGAGGCTTCCGGGCCTCTTGAAAGGAGGCTTCCGGGCCTCTTGAAGGAGACTTCCGGGCCTCTTGAAAGGAGGCTTCCGGGCCTCTTGAAAGGAGGCTTCCGGGCCTCTTGAAAGGAGGCTTCCGGGCCTCTTGAAAGGAGGCTTCCGGGCCTCTTGAAAGGAGGCTTCCGGGCCTCTTGAAAGGAGGCTTCCGGGCCTCTTGAAAGGAGGCTTCCGGGCCTCTTGAAAGGAGCCTTCGGGCCCCTTGAAAGGAGGCTTCCGGGCCTCTTGAAAGGAGGCTTCCGGGCCTCTTGAAAGGAGGCTTCCGGGCCTCTTGAAAGGAGGCTTCCGGGCCTCTTGAAAGGAGGCTTCCGGGCCTCTTGAAAGGAGGCTTCCAGGCCTCTTGAAAGGAGGCTTCCGGGCCTCTTGAGGCTTCCGGGCCTCTTGAAAGGAGGCTTCCCGGCCTCTTGAAAGGAGGGCTTCTGGGCGTCTTGAAAGAAGGCTTCTGGGCCTCTTGAAAGGAGGCTTCCGGGCCTCTTGAAAGGAGGCTTCGGGCCTCTTGAAAGGAGGGCTTCCGGGCCTCTTGAAGGAGGCTTCCGGGCCTCTTGAAAGGAGGCTTCCGGGCCTCTTGAAGGAGGCTTCCGGGCCTCTTGAAGGAGGCTTCCGGGCCTCTTGAAAGGAGGCTTCCAGGCCTCTTGAAAGGAGGCTTCGGGCCTCTTGAAGGAGGCTTCCGGGCCTCTTGAAAGGGAGGCTTCCGGGCCTCTTGAAGGAGGCTTCCGGGCCTCTTGAAAGGAGGCTTCCGGGCCTCTTGAAAGGAGGCTTTGGTGCCTGTTGGAAGGAGGCTTCCGGGCCTCTTGAAAGGATGCTTCTGGGCCTCTTGAGAAGAGGCTTCCGGGCCTCTTGAAAGGAGGCTTCCAGGCCTCTTGAAAGGAGGCTTCCGGGCCTCTTGAAAGGAGGCTTCCGGGCCTCTTGAAAGGAGGCTTCCGGGCCTCTTGAAAGGAGGCTTCCGGGCCTCTTGAAAGGAGGCTTCCGGGCCTCTTGAAAGGAGGCTTCCAGGCCTCTTGAAAGGAGGCTTCCGGGCCTCTTGAGAGGAGGCTTCCGGGCCTCTTGAAAGGAGGCTTCCGGGCCTCGGGAGAGGGGGCTGCCGGGCCTCTTGAAAGGAGGCGGCCGGGGCCTCTTGAAAGGAGGCTTCCGGGCCTCTTGAAAGGAGGCTTCCGGGCCCCTTGAAAGGAGGCTTCCGAGCTTGAAAGGAGGCTTCCGGGCCTCTTGAAAGGAGGCTTCCGGGCCTCTTGAAAGGAGGCTTCCGGGCCTCTTGAAGGAGGCTTCGGGCCTCTTGAAAGGAGGCTTCCGGGCCTCTTGAAAGGAGGCTTCAGGGCCTCTTGAAAGGAGGCTTCAGGCCTCTTGAAGGAGGCTTCCGGGCCTCTTGAAGGAGGCTTCCGGGCCTCTTGAAAGGAGGCTTCGGGCCTCTTGAAAGGAGGGCTTCAGGGCCTCTTGAAAGGAGGCTTCCGGGCCTCTTGAAAGGAGGCTTCCGGGCCTCTTGAAGGAGGGCTTCGGGCCTCTTGAAAGGAGGCTTCCGGGCCTCTTGAAAGGAGGCTTCCGGGCCTCTTGAAAGGAGGCTTCGGGCCTCTTGAAAGGAGGCTTCAGGCCTCTTGAAAGGAGGCTTCGGGCCTCTTGAAAGGAGGCTTCCGGGCCTCTTGAAAGGAGGCTTCCGGGCCTCTTGAAAGGAGGCTTCCGGGCCTCTTGAAAGGAGGCTTCCGGGCCCTCTTGAAGGAGGCTTCCGGGCCTCTTGAAGCAGGGCTTCCAGGGCCTCTTGAAAGGAGGCTTCGGGCCCTCTTGAAAGGAGGCTTCCGGGCCTCTTGAAAGGAGGCTTCGGGCCTCTTGAAAGGAGGCTTCCGGGCCTCTTGAAAGGAGGCTTCGGGCCTCTTGAAAGGAGGCTTCCGGGCCTCTTGAAAGGAGGCTTCCGGGCCCCTCTTGAAAGGAGGCTTCGGACCATCCTTGCAATCCAGAATATCCACAGTAGATAGCAGGGCATTCTTTAAACGACCTTTTCCTGCAAGTACATCCTTGCAAGTCAGGCTCGCTGCGTTTATGACACCTTCAATTTCGACTTCTCGCGAGGCACATAAACTAAATATTCTACATTATACAGTTGGTCTTTGCGATTGCATTTGCATCCTGATATGTAGGTGCGGTTACGTAGTTTGTTCCGATTAATCTGATGAAAATCAGTTTTCGGAAAACGACGCGTCAAATCACGCTTGATGCCTAGAAAATCAAGGCTTTCGTTTCTGCGGAAATAAACAACCCAGGGACCAGGTGATGTGGCCTGGTAAATCTGTGCGAACAACATTGTCTGTTGAAGGCGAATCCCTCCTCCTTCGTCCATGTATGCGAAAAAAACTTAAATAAATTTATTTAAGGAAAAAAACAATTTTTGAACCAGGCTAATGCCCACTCTTTTCTCACTGCCCGATTTTTCTGTTCGAGAAAAAGTGAGCCAACTCCACGCTGTGTGAACAGAAGCGTGATGATATCGAACAATGAAAAGCGTTTAGGTACTTAGCCTTTCGTTCTTCGCTGCTACCTACGACCGTCCTCGTATGGTGATAGAAGCCAATCCAATAATATTCACGGCACTGCACTGATCACCGGTTGGCGATTTACCAAATGCAGCCCGCAGCAATACGTAACGCTTC